>NW_022979552.1:86970-173058 GCF_902652985.1 Pecten maximus
AGTTAGGATAAAAAAAAAGGCCAATGTAACCAGGCTATACTATAAAATCCTTTAATACTGTAACATTTAGGTCGTAGAGAAAAAGCAATGTACCGTTATAAAAACAAAAGTTACACATTGTAACACAGGTAAACACCCGGGGCTATGACCTGGCAGCGGTCGCTATGACTACGCACAGTGTCAAGTGATAGTCTGTACAGCTGTCGACACGGGTGACTTGCCCCGACATTTTTTTCTCCTCGTGGTGAAGAAATCGTCCGGATTATTGAGGGAAATTTACTAATGAAAAGTACGCTCCGTTCCCAAAATGGGCTTCCGGAATCGGAATCCAAATTTCCGGACTCGTGAGTACAAATAACGTTACGGAAATCCGTTCCCGTGTATTTCCGTCCGGACTGTGAGTTGTCCGGACTATCGGCGTCCGGATTATCGCGGGTCCACTGTACACGTGTTGTAGTTTAAGTTAAAACATATTTTATTGATATACAGAAATGACAAAGGGATTAGTCAGCAAATTTTACCAACTTATAAACGACTTCTCCCGTAAAATTAACAAAACAATGAATAATAACATAGTCACATGATGGTACAAAATACAACAATATTCAATTCAAAAATGTGATAAAGAAGAGAGTATAAAAAATTGAGCATTTTGGATTAAGTTGCTTTTGAATGATACGTGTTGTATATGTATAGACGAGTGAACAGGCACACGTATTCATACATGTGTGTGTATTGGATGAAGATATAGTAAATATACATACATGATGTATACTTGGTATTTACAATCTGAAAATTTTTTGTCCGTACCTCGAATAAAGAACTTTAAACTCGTCTTCGGTATTTTTTAGTGTGTCTTATTTAAATATCACAGACATGTACATAAATTAACCGACCATAGGATCTTTCTCCCAGTATTTTTTTTCTTTCTATGCATATTATTCTCGGTTTTGATTTTCCTGAAAAGTTTGACATTTTGTGTTCCTAAATGGTTACTTTAACTGCTTGATAATACCGCTGAAAAAAAATGACGTTTGATACCTGAAATTAGCTGCAGACAATTACACAACTATCAAATTATTAGGAACATGTGTGAATTTAGTTGTGTACTCGTCACCGTTTATCACATGTAAGTTGCAAGGTTCCTTTGAACTGCAGTCAGAAAACTTTAGATCACAGTCCTACCACAGGCGCTAACAGATTAAACATACCACTGTCATATCAAACAAAAATTGAAAGTAATATTTTCTATGCAAGCGCCTGTGGGCTCACATGAGGGTACGTTATAAATATAAATGAAAATATCTGAATGCGTACCACTTTTATATTGTGAATGACGATGTGGCTAGCAACAACTAAGTTTTATGCCACATGATATATATGTTTTAGCAGAGACATATAATATGTCTTTGGTTTTAGTAACGACATATTATGTTTATGTTCGATAACACAGTATTTTATGTAGCAAATAAATGACCACGACAATGGTACACAGATGAAGATACGGCCGGAGACAGATGTCTGCTTATTGTAATGTTCAAGTCAACAATGTGTCTGATTTTAATGCGTTAATTGAACGAAATATGGTAATAAATAAATAATCACATGCACCCTAATTAAATTGCACTGCGGTCGGTACTGACGATCTGCGGTGTCTGATTTTTGCCGAGTCTCTACGAGCGAGTTCACGTGAAGCTCTCGAGTTAACTCGAGAGACTCAGGTTTCAACAAAACGCAGTCAGTTTTAACTCGAGTGACGTAATTTGACCTTTGAACTCTACCCGTGCCTAACCCAGCCTCGACCCAGGGTTCCTCGAGTTTCAAGATGGCGGAAAATATAGACGAAGACCCGCTGTATGTAAAGAATTGTGGTTGCATTTAATGATATGACGGTATTTTTCCCAAAACCTTTTTGTAAAACGATGGCATGGACCACCACTTAGTCATAGAACATACAATTTTTCGTATCTTGTGTGAAATCTTCAGCTGATCGATGATAAAGACTCGAGGGAATGCACATTTGTTTAATTCATATATATATTCATATTGAATTAATATTGGTGTACAGGCAAGTGATAAAGTGCCTTTAAAAATAAACTAACAAAATGGCATATTTTCTTTCACATGCTGGGATATTCATATGATAATCTGCATTTGTAAAGAAAAACTTTAGAAATATGTTATCCCGTTTGTTTACAATTCAATAAAACATGCACTGCACTATGCAGTGTAAAACCAATGGACAGCCATGCACATGTTAGTGATTCTATTTTTAGAATGTCTTCACCTGTGTTTATCTGACAAAAGACTCCATTGTTAGCCGTGGATTTTCTGAATGGTGGTACAGTTGATCAGTTTGGGCTAAAAGTAGACGACATATTTCTGAAGTTTTTGTTTGCAAATGTAGTTAATCATATGAATATTGCAGCGTGTAAAGGAGAAAATGCCATTTGTCCGGTTATTTTTATAAAAGCACTTTATCACTTACCTGTACACCAATATTAACAAATGTGTCCGAGTTGAGAGGATTTTTCTCCTCTGAAATGAGATCTAGAGGATGTGTCGGAGTTCCAACGCATCCTCTCAAATGCGAGGAATTTCCCAACCTGTTCAATGGTAGACAAGATTTTTTTTTCAATGTTTGTGAAATTCCAGTTGCTTCTTTAAAGTGACCTATATAATGTTTCTCTTATTTTAGGGTCCAAATTGAATTTGACCATGAAGGTCAACAAATAAAAACCATTGTCCCTCGAAGCTTTGCGAATGAGATCCACCAATGTTACAAGACCGGTAAGCAATTGTATATAACATTCTTCATGATGTAATAGTTTGGTTTCATGAATTTCCATTTAAATATGTGTTTTACCTCTCAATATTTAACATAAATGACATTACAGTGGACCTTCGATAATCTGGACACCTTCGTTCCCAGCCTAAACTGTTCGGATTACAAATTTTCCGGACTGCCAAATTCCGTGTTCTAAGTCAATTCTTAACGTTACGGAAATCCATTCCCTGAAATTTCTGTCTGGATTGCGAGTTTTCCGGACTATCGACGTCCAGATTATCGGGGGTCCACTGTAACTGATCTTTCCTGGCAAAGTCATGCAATGTACACTTTTTTATATAAAAATAAGTATGCTGAGAGTTTTTTATGTTTCTAATTTAGATCCAGAAAAGCACAAGTTTTATCTAAATCAGATAGCACACCAGGCCAAGTGTGAGCGATCATTGGATCGCCATATTAACAGTATCCAGCCTAAGGAAACCGGTCAAACCGCTAGTCAAACCTCCAGTCAAACTGCCAGTCAAACCTCCATGAAAGAAAATACATCAAATGTAAGTGAAAGATATGGTTATAACTTGAACTCAAACTGTCCTGATAAAGATTATCTATATGAAAAGTATATTGACAATCTCCTTATTACCTCAGGAGAAACAACAATTTGTTTCACAAGTGCCTTATGCAGCCCTGAAGGAGTATCATTTACCTCAGATTTAGGAAACATTGATATCAGTTACCTATTTGGTTCAGGTTTGAATAGCGAAGAAAAATCCCCTTCGTCTGTTCCCCTACATGATTGGCAGGATAAAAATATCCGAATTTCTAACAATTCTGTATTATCAAGAGAAGAATTTCATTCATCCTTGTTAAAACGACTGAATTCTCTAACTGTTACAGATTCATGTTTGGACAGAAAAGGAAGAGAAATGTCTGATTGATGTTCGCTTAGACAAGGAAACAGCATTCAATGGCTCTAAAAGCCATGACACCCTATGGAATGAGATAACCACCCAAATGAAGAAGAATGGAATAAACGTAACAAAGATTCAAATAATGAACAAATGGAAAAACTTGAAAAAAAAATACAAAGAAATTCTTGATTCAAATAGTAAAACTGGAAATTCTCCGGCAAGTTGGAAGTATTTTGAAGTATTCAATCAAGCTTACGGCAACAAAGCCTCAACACAACCAGTCATATTAATCGATTCAAGTAAGGAAACACCATTTGTTATGAAAAAAGCTGCCAATTCAAATTTGTGTGATATTTCCCCAGGAAGCTCATCATGTAGTTCAGTTAAGAGTACAAGCTCTAATTCAAGTGTCAACAAGAAGAGAAAATCCGGTCAAGATATTGCGGGGATAGAGGAGATGATGTCGAAACATCACAGAGAAAAAATGAGGAGGATGGACAAAATTTTGAATATCTTTCAAATGTTGGCAGGCCAAAGTACAAATGAAGAGGATGATAGTGATTAGACTGTAATAACTGCAATAGATATGCTTCGTTGTTTAGATATGGACTACATACCATATCATTCATATGTAGATTAAGGTTAAAAGTGATCTAATGTACATGTGCCAATAACTTTCATTTTTAAAATGCAAGATATGCATTTAATAATGGTTGATTAATTTTGCAATTTTTTTGCTTAATATTTTATGAGTAGTTACAAATGTGACTGTTCTAACAAATATGGACTACATTCCAAAGTGTTCACATTATTAATGTACTTGTGAGATATATTGAATCATGTGCCAAATACTTTAATTTTCAAATTGCAAGATATGTATGTCTTTTTATTTTGCAAAACTATTTTGTTATGAAAGTTATATTAAATGGTTAAATATTTTATGTTTTTGTCACATTTGAGGTGTTTCAGGCTATTGTCTATGTGCCAATTTAAATATAGATAGCAGATAACAAGAATGTCAAAAAAAAAACTTTTTTGACTCCACACGCTTACTTAAAATGGAAAAGCCTTTCCAATAAAATGTCTACCCCAACAAAACTCCCATGTTTTCTAGGGTGCCATCCATAGAATTACGTACATGTGAAAATATAGATCTTCATTATAAAAAGGAAAGAAGATGTTTTATAATTTGATCAATTTTATTCTGAGAGCACTTCTCAAGAAGTAGTCATAACAAGAATCTGATATATCAAAACAAATTTTCATTTTTTAATTGAATGTGGGTGCTTGGCACCCATTTAGTGCTTTTGACCAGTCCCAAATTGTAAAAATACAGCTAAAGACCATGGGTAATTTTAAAATGAGATACAATAAAAAACTTATGATCCTACCAGTGCTTCTCAATATATAACCAATGTCTGAAAAAAGCAATGTTAAATTGAGATGCCCAGAATAAAATATGTTTGCCTGCATTCTTCCTTAAAACTAGAATTCATTATTCTGGGTATCGCATCTGCTATAAATCCTAGTTCATGGCATTCATAAGTATTTGTCTCCTAGCTACGCCACCAACATCATTCTGAAAAATGTTTGGAAAATTGTTCGGATGATTATTATCATCATCATAGTTCATATAGGTATCTAAATTCTCATGGCTGAGAATACACAGATTGTGCATAATACACCCACATGTGATCAGTGACACAATCAATCTGGGCTCATGGACAGTTATTTCCTGCAGTCTCCTAAATCTGCCCTTGAGATGACCAATTGCCCTCTCAACTATCTGGCGCCCAGAGGAAAGGATGCGATTAAATCTGCGCTGATTGTGGTTGAGATGACCGTTGTCCTTAAATGGTGTCACTAGCCAGTCCTTAAGTGGGTAAGCACTGTCCGCTACTATGACTTTGCCTGGAATAATGTATCCCCCCGCTTCTGCTTTCTCATATAGAGTGGAATTTCTCAGAACTCGAGCATCATGGGCGCATCCAGCCCATCCTGTGTAACAGTTAGTTATTAACAGATCCTGATCCACCACAACCTGAAATAAGCAAAATTAAAACATGAATTCATAAACAACTACTGGACTCGCATATGATATGCCCCAAAACACATATTTTCATACTTGTGTTTCTCAAGAAGACAAGAAACTGGCTGGTCTATGATGTAGTTGTGTTCTTGGTTGAGTACACTTTATCGGAATTCACCTATTCGACGAGCCCTTCATATATGACAAATATACTTAGTGAGGTAGCCACTAGCTACTGCAAATCTTACATAAAAATGGCCTTGATTGTTTATAGCGAGTTAAACCCAACAAACTGTTATATTTAATAGTGCGTAACATTACCTGCAGTTGTATTGAGGGGTAGGATTTCCTGTTTATGTAATCTTTGTCTCCTTTGGGGCAGCCAGATAATCTTATATGTGTACCATCAAGATACCCTACAATATCTGGTAGACCATACCGTAGATGGATGTCCTGGGCAATTTGGAGCTGAGTGGGAAAATCAGGCCATTTGATCACCTGGAAAAAATACAGAAAAAGAAAGTACATTAGGGATTCCGAAGTAAAATTATGATCATGATGTTTTATATGTATTATCCCGGACAAAATGAGGTAAGTATTTCACGCAGCGGTTTAAAGTAAAATCAGGGGCGTATTATGTGTTATACGTCCCTGCTAAAAATTATAATATAATATTTAATTTCACATTCTTACCTTTAAAAAATGGTCGATGACAGCCTCAGTAACACGCTCCAATGTGATGTGTACGGTCGATTTCCCAATTCCGAAGTATTGCCCTATCTCCCTCATACTTTCTGTGTTGGCCATGTAACATAAAAAAAACGAATAATTGTTTTGCTGGTGTTATCTGGTCATGGCCTCCTCGATGAACAAAAGTTAAAGAAACCATGATCTCCGCTAACATTTTCTCGTACATTTCTTTTGATACACGAAAGTGTGTCCTGTAGTCTTCCGAAAGGAAACGTGGCAATGTTTCTTCAATATATCCACTTATACGCGGAACATTTTGTCTCCTACCATGACCAATAATCTTCTGTAGCAAACGATAATATGCATCGTCAATGTCATCGTCTAATAATTCGCATAGGTAAGTACCCAGCAACATCAGGTAGCGTTGGTTTATGGGGGCAGCCATCTTTGTTTACTCTCAAAACGAGAGTAACGCGTTCAGTTCACAACTCTCGAGTTTGCAGCTTTAAATAGAATTTTACGTCACTCTACTCAACCCGCGAGTTTGACGTGAACTCGCTCTACGAGTTTGCTATTGTACAGGTAACTGTCTTCTGATTAAATATATCAATCAATGTACATGTACGGTAACAAGCGAATCTATATGTCTGTTTATAGCCTTTACATTAATTTCATTAACGTGCAGTGACATCAGCAAACGATTAAAACTTCGACGATGTCCTTTGTAAAAATCATCTAGACATGTCAATCACACATGTGGCAACAAATCTGAGAGTATGTGGGCGGAGCTATAGTAGGCTGTGCCTGATTATGGTGTGTCATCAGGTAAACTGTCCACCCCATTCGATGCAGGTATCCCAGCAATCTATTGTCTAATTAATTCTCTGTAAAAAAAGTCTTACGCTAAGATTTATGAGAGTGTCGCCCAAAACATAAGGGTATAATTTCACAATATTTAGTTTATATTTACTTAAATAATTACGGTAGCTGTTATCCCGTGTATTTGTTATTAATTATTGAGATAATACACGAACACTAATTGTTGCGATTTGAAACGTGTAATTTCATTTATTTATTTAAAAAAAAAATCCTACGGTAAGATGTGAGATACAGGTAGTAGACATGGACCAACTACAGCCTAACATCCTTCTGGATAACAACATATACTCCCCTCAGGTAAAAAAACCATAGGGGTCCGATGGGGTCATTGCGAAACAGGTATACTCTCTATTGTAATTAAGATATGTGATTGACAGGTGTTAACAGTTGGTGAAAACATTTCTATAACGGTAATTACACGGCATGTAATTGTTCTGTGTATAGAGAATTAATCTATATCGCTTTCACTAACTTCAATTATGATTATATTACGCGATATAGAGATTTTTTTCTAGAAAATAATGATACACCATTTATAACTAATTTATAAGTATGACCGTTTAATAGATCATTCAGTTTGATTTCATTTGGTTTTAAACGGTAACGATTTGGAATATATGATTTCCTAGCGAATTTTCAATGATTGCGGTAAAACAAAACCACGATAATGATATAATATATCTATTATATACTCTTCTCCGACATTCTCTTCACAGAAGGTAAATATTTTCTTCTGGAACTCCTTTGTTACCTACCAGTTCAATGGACAATTTCAAATTACATGATCTATCATCAGGCTTCGTTGGACGTAAAATAGACTGGTCTGTAGATAGAGAAAGGACGAAATAGTTCACATTGTTTGGACGTTAGGTCTTGATCGTAATGGTGACGTCTGTATTGTTAGTACGTTATTTTGTTTTGCTTCCAAAATAAAAGGGACGGGAAAGATTCCCATGTTATGCTTATAATTAATTGAAATATGTTAAAATGTATTTTATAGATTTCTTTATTACATACACCAATGTATTGTTTTCTCACAATAAAGAGGGCACATCAGACTATACATACACATCATTCTGTAGTCTATGTATTTCAAACAATATTTATTTGACAATTTCCATTTAACAATATACACAAAATTTATAGTATACACACATAGATTCCAATCATGCATGTAATAGAAAAAAAAGAGACCTCGCATAATGATTTTGCTGTGACAATTTGGCTGTTGATGAAATAATGAAGTTGATTAACTACTATATATATAGTTTGGAAAATATGAGCATGGATTTCTATATCTACAGGTAATTTGAATGCGCCCAAGTGTATGTCTATGCTATTAGCCACCCCGGAATCGTCCCTGTAAACTGCAAGTAGCATATATATCAACATAAATAATGATAGTAAGAAAACACACAACGTCTTTAAGTCGTGTATTTAAACTACGAAATGTTTAAATAATTGTACAGTCTATGTATGAAACCCACTACAAAAAGTCAGACGAAATAATTATAAGCTATAGTATTCAGGATAAAATTTGGTTTTCTTCAAACAATTACGAAACCAAAAACATACATTATGTCCCCGCGAGGACAAGTAATGATCTTATCAATGTTTATCGTCTTCTCATCCGTCACAGGTCGTACACGTATATGGATCAATTTCTCAAACAGACATCTTACTAGCTATATACTTCAGATATATGTGATGACTAAATTATGCAATTAAGGACTTCGCTAGATCACGTAAAAATAAGTCCGAGATCTTTCACTAAATAACGAGCCCCTTATGTGGCCTCTCCGAGGTCATGGCATCTGAGGTCATGCACAAAGCGCCATCTATAAACAGGTCAGCTAAATCAGTAGTGATTAAATGCATAGGCCTATATACAAGTATTGAATTGCAGATCATTTAAACCACATCATTTATCAACAGCAGCAATTGAGACGTTAAGGGAATTTCGTAGACTCACTATACGGTATCCAGATGTTTTTTTTATTTAGTTATACCCATGATCGTCACGGAGAACCGTATCACTTCGAATTCGAGTCTTACATTAGGGATAGGACACTTGCATGTAAGTCACAAAATCTACCAATCGTCTCGACTGCTAGCGGTAAAAAAATCGGTACACGTACAACGATAAGGGTCGATAATGGTCAACTGAGAGCCACACCATCACAGGTAAAACCGAGGGCTGAATGTAATCGTGGCCCTCCGGGGCTGCATCATCAGGATTCGCGGCGGACAAATTGCTTTGATGTTTCGCGGAGAAAACGATGAACACATTACCACCGGGGATCGCGATGACGCCGTTTTCATGATCCCTGATAGGGATTTAGGGTGATCGGTCGCTGTGATTTACCCCTTGAATAGAAAATCAAACACCGGCACATGGTGACTTTGTGTTCATTCCTACGGTCTGCACTGTACCTAATTTTTCTTGTTAATATAATTTTGTATATAATAGAAGATATCTGTTTTAATTGAGTAAGAGGATAATCAACTGGAGGGAGGTATTGAGCAAATGGCTTAAACTACAAGACAAATTCAGAATTTTGTTACAAAAGTTACCAGGATTGCGATCCCTCACCAAGGCAGTAAATGATTCTTCAAATATACTATGTGTATGTTATCTTGAGGCATTACATTGATGTGATGTGAATACCCTGTTTTGCTGTGAAGTTATTATAAGTAGTGATCTTATGGTGGGACAAGGATTTCTCTGATCACAACTCCATGCCTGTTTTTGCACAGGCAAAATTTTCTTTACCTTTGTACCAGGTGTCGCATCCATTATTACATGGATTCAAGTGTGTAGTGTAGAGAAGAATAACCATACAGAAAATTTCTTTCGTGTTAAATTTTAAATCTTGGTTTTTCGACATTGCCTCAAGGGCAGAAAACTTTTAAACTGACAAATGGGAGAGGAATAATTTTCTATAATATATTCTGATTAAAAACTTTTGTACTAATATGCTTATTAATTACTGTACCAGACATGATTAACATTACCACTGTTTCATTTGACCATCCAAACGTTATCCCACAATCAACAATTGGATAAGGGAAAACCACTGCTGGCTGCATACATGTAGGTTCAACCTGTGAAAATATAAGTGTGTATGATAATTTTTAATTGATAAATTAGTTCAACACAACAGACAGTAACTTCTGAGATATATGAAAATTATCAACCATTATTTTACACAGCAACACTGTATAATTATTCAATTTCAGGATACTGTTACTAATACATTAAAGATGTGTATTAATTGAAAACATGAGAATGTGTTTACTGCATAAAATTGATTACTTTGTCAGTCTAATTTTTCATGGTAATAGATGAGTGTAAGACAAATTTACGGTCAGACAAAGTAATATAGGTTGATTATCATAACTTCAATTCTCCTTTACCACATTTTTTGGTCCATCCTCCCAAATGAAAGACAGTTCTTGACCTTCAAGTTTTCCAAATGGAAAAGTCTGTTTTTCCTGCAAACAGTTAATTAGTTTCAGATTGATTCAATTCTTTAAAATTAATTTTACAGATATGAGAAATTTGAATGAAATGTGACAAGTATCAATTAAAACTTCGTTTTGTATTTCTGATAATCATATACCAAACACATATATTAATATAATAATTACAATGAGCCATAAAAACAAATTTATTATTTTGATTCAATGTTATAAATGTACATTTTTATACCCTTAATTCTTATAATTATCAAATATTATTTAGTCAAGAAGACTGAATAAATGACACTGAACTCATTAGTTTTTTGTTCTCTTATAATGATTTTCTTAATGTCAAGGGTGGTTGAATGTGAGTTAATATGTTGTGATAGAATCATCAATAATGACAAATAAAATGAAATGAAAAATAAAAGTTATCAATATGATTAAACAACATATGAAAAAAGTATCATAGTATGGTTATTAAACAAAACCAAAAAAAGATTTTACATAATTAACAGATGCACAATATACTTGAGCTTTATGTTACAAATCTTGAAAGATTTCCCCTCTAGTCTTGTTAGTGACCATCTCTTACTTTTTTTTTTAATGAAAAGGTAATTATTAATACAGCAAACGCTCAAAGGTGTAAATATAACAAAGGATAAATCAGGGTTAATTAGCATTGTAAATATAGTATTCATGTTTGTATGTAGAATAACATAAACTCAATCAATTTAATCAAGTTATCTTACTTAAAACAACACAAGATTTCTCTTTATATATTAACACCTGTGAATGCTACAATAACACAAATATTTGTTACTTTTAAGGTTAATTTTATGATGCCAGCATAAGTATGTGGACCTGCAAAGATATCAGCATGGAAAGGCATTTAATTTATAATCATATTTGAAAAAATGGAATATCAGTGTAGTTTTAAAAAATTTGCCTGGACAGTCAGGTTATGATCCCAGCCTTTACATCATTTTTGACTGTAGATGAATGTACATGTATGCAACCCGGGCACTGACATTATGAAGATGTATTACCATACCAAATTGTCCATACCCTGGAAAATAATAACAAAAACCCCACAAAGCATCAAGAATATCAATATACAGTCACCAGGTGTTGTAAATTATTCCATTAATATTTTGAATATCAAAACATGCAAATATCATTTCAACAACAAAAAATATAATAAATATAATTTAATAATATTAGGCACTGATTTATCTAATTTTCCATAACACCTGGCAGGTATATATTTAATCTGTTCCAGACAGAGTGTCAAAATGAAACGTATACTGTACCAGATTGTTAATTATTCAATTCATTATTGACAATATCATAACACTCAGTTGTATCTAATTCAAGAGGGTCATGAATTAAGAATTAATATTGTTGAAACACAAACCTAATGGAATTGCCATCTTTCATAAGTCTTTGTATACAAATCTGGAAACGAAAATATATATATATACATGTATATCTGCAGTGGAGTCTGACAATAATTATATACAAGCAGTACTGCAGTAATATTATTATTTTAAAATGACTGGAAATTGAAAATTATTTAGAAACAATTATCTATACTTTGTACTTGTTATACCAATGTCATAGATCTAGAACATATCTATCCTTTGTAAAACATTATGCTTTAATAATTTGTTTTGCATCAGCACTGGGACTTGATTTTCATTCAGTTGTAAAAATGAAAATGAAACTGCATCAAATAACTTCGGCAATGTATACTGTATCTACAATAAAGAAATTTCGAAAATATGATCCACTCTATCAATGAAATAAGGCAAATTCAACTAATTTTACATGTAATAAGATAGCTTTGCTTTTTTTTCATTCAATATATTGTCGCTGATCAAATAATTAATAAAAATTGTGTTAAGTTACCTTGGCCTTCCTTCTTTCTCTGAAGAGTAGTTATTACACTATACCAGACAAGAGCAACCGATAAGAGAACCGGAAGTACCAATAAGTGTACATTACTAGAAGTTGAGTTATTGCGGGCCAGCTTGACGCCAGTGGTGAGTGGTACAACATGTGCGCTCAGAAATATTTGTGTTTAATGAGAGTTTTTCGGTATTAAAAAGACGATAAACGCATGCATGTGTATCTCTTATGCATAATCATACTTCTGATTTAGTATTTGTGCGATAATTATTTGGTATTATGTCGAATTTAATAGGAAATTTCACCATTTGATTTCGTAGGCCTAGGACACGTGCTGTCTGGGGCCCATACAATATAGGTAGTCACATTTCAATGTATTGGAATTACCAACCAATCAATGGTCCCAAAGATCAAGTTTATTCAGCAATAGAAAGAACAGAGAGCCCTTTGATGTCAACATTTTAAAAATGAATCCGATTAGTACCAAAACCTTTCTATTTCAAAGGAATATTTGACATGACTCGTACATTGACCTGTATTTTAATGAAAAATTGCTCGTATTGAAGACCTTTAAGTAGGAATACATTTATAATCTATTTTGATAACTCATAAACAATCAATCAATTTCACTAAATTATCCTTTTGACGAAGAAGTAATTCTGGTCAAAACCGCAAACATAAGAATATTAGAATATTGCCCGGGGAAAGACCACAGGTGCCTGACTCGTTTTATGAAATAATAACATATACTGTAGAGTATATATAAATATGTACTCTATATGTTATTATTTTATAAAACGAATAAGGCACCCGTGGAAAGACTAAATGAATAAAACATACTGGTCTGTATTATTTATCTACAATAACAGTTAAAAGTGGTGGAAATAGATCGGACTTAGTTTGACTACGGAATATAATACCTTCCAGTAAGTTGTTTTAAGTGACCTTTCGACTTGACTTATGGATGTTCAGAGACATAATTAGCTACTACAACTTCGGATAAATACATACAACGTGGTGTTCTGTGTATTGAACAGGAACATTTCTAAATGGACGATATCAGAGTGTTGCAGATAAAGATAAATTGTGGTTTCTCCTTTACTTGTTCAGCGGAATGCTACAAAAAGAAGTTGGTTTTAAGACATATCCTCTGTACACTGTTTTCTGCACAGTGCATGTCGGGTATTTTAAGACAGAAAATCTGATGGGCTATAGGTACCCAGCTTTGTCAATAACAACGTGCTATAGGTATCCAGCTTTGTCAATAACAACATTGTCAAGCATAGTTTACTCTAACTAGGTGTGCATGTGCAGCTATTTGTAGTACATGTATTTGGTCAGTCCGAGTTCAATGCGCAGGAACTTGCCGTAATGGTAATAAAATTCACATTTTTTGCAAAATATTTGAGGATTAAGTAGTAATGTCCCAATTATCGATTATAATCAATATGATCTAACTTGAAAGGCAACCGATTCTTGATGATTGATCATGAGATGTCAACATTGATGACTGATTTCAAAATTGAAATTGCAAGTTCTACCTTCATTTTCACTAAAGAGAGAACAAAAGTTTTATGTCATTTTCCTCTTAGCTACAACTTCTTACCAATCATGCCTTTAACATAACTGTTTATCAATAGAGATTATAACCTAATGAAATGGTATAATAGAAAATAAAGATACAAAACTGCTCTGAATAAAGCTTAAGTATAAAATCAGGGCCACGCCATTGGCGCTATTTTTTATCACTAGGCGCATAAAATTATGTTTCACCGGGTCCTCGGGCGCAACAAAGAAAATGAACCATTCCTTAGCGATAGTAAAGAAAAATCTGCCGTATAACCGATCTCCACCGTTGTTTTCTTGGTTTTCATGTCGAACGCGCCTCGAGTGATACAACAATGTATTTGATTGGTCGATAGAGACATGTAACCTAACGATGATTTTGATTGGTTCGGATCGTTTCAGAAGTAAACATAACAAAAATGTTTTCGGGAAAAAGAAAAACTCCGTTTGAGGGGTCCGTGAAAAGTAAGAAACGAACTGTATTACACTAGGCTCCTATTTTTTGGTGAGTCAATGGTCAGATAGTAACAATGACGGAACGATCAATGATTCCACAAAGCAATCGGATGGTGCTTCAGCGAAAAATACGGAGCAATCCGACATTGAAGTTACTGAATCTAAGGTGGACTAAACGGAATCTTCGACATCGGCCCGAATGTTTCAGAGCAAATGGCTTTCTCTTTTTGATAAGTTAATTGTTCCTGGATAATAAATTGACATTGTGTGAATTTTGATGTGAATGTGAAGATTAAGAAAATAAAAATTGTACTAGTAATGCTAAATTACTTTTGCCTGACATTTGAATTTTTGAAGTGCATGTGAAGATTTAGAAGAAGAAAAACAAAACAATTTATAACAGTGGTCAGGATAATTATTTTTCGTGTTATTTTTACCTTGGCCCTACTTTTTTGGCCAATGACCCCAGTTTTTCAACCCAAGGGGGCCCCAATGGCCCCCCTTTTCACAAATCTAAAATGAACACTGTGGCCACATACTCTGCTTTGAACATTACACTGTTGACTAAAACTTAAAAACTGTTACACTGTTGGTTAAAGCTTAAAAACTGTTACACTGTTGGTTAAAGCTTACCAAATATTACACTGACTTTTGACTAAAGCTTACCGACTGAACATTACACTTTTGGTTAAAGCTTACTGACTATTACGCTGTTGGATAAAGCTTAAAAACTGTTATACTGTTGGTTAAAGCTTACCAACTATTACACTTTTGACTAAAGCTTACCGACTGAATATTACACTTTTGGTTAAAGCTTACTGACTATTACGCTGTTGGATAAAGCTTAAAAACTGTTATACTGTTGGTTAAAGCTTACCAACTATTACACTTTTGACTAAAGCTTACCGACTGAATATTACACTTTTGGTTAAAGCTTACCGACTGAATATTACACTGTTGACTAAAGCTTACCGACTGAACATAATACACTGTTTGGTTAAAGCTTACCGACTGAACATTACACTTTTGGTTAAAGCTTACCGACTATTACGCTGTTGGATAAAGCTTAAAAACTGTTATACTGTTGGTTAAAGCTTACCAACTATTACACTTTTGACTAAAGCTTACCGACTGAATATTACACTTTTGGTTAAAGCTTACCGACTGAATATTACACTGTTGACTAAAGCTTACCGACTGAACATAATACACTGTTTGGTTAAAGCTTACCGACTGAATATTACACTGTTGACTAATGCTTCCCGACTGACCATTACACTGCTGGTTAATGCTTCCCGACTGAATATTACACTGTTGACTAAAGCTTACCGACTGAATATTACACTTTTGGTTAATGCTTCCCGACTGACCATACACTGTTGACTAATGCTTCCCGACTGACCATTACACTGCTGGTTAATGTTTACCGACTGACCATTACACTGCTGGTTAATGTTTACCGACTGACCATTACACTGCTGGTTAATGTTTACCGACTATTACGTTGTTGACTAATGATAAAATAAAGCCTCTCAACTACTTCCTATTGGTGATACTTAACTATCAAACATTTGGTTCGTTGCAGTGATCGAGGACTAATAGAATCTAACCTGTGTCTGTTCCGTGGACGTAGATCTATATCTCGACCCGAGTGTAAGAATTTGGCCAGTCAGCAAAAGGCTTGCCACCCAAACACTTACAAGAGGTTTGAGATATACTTGTTTTCGGAACAGACCCATGTTTGATTATTCTTCTCTTGTAACTACAAGCAAGTGCAAGTTTTTATAAAAGTTTTTCATTGCTCCATCTACTATTTTCTTTGTCGTCTACAAATTTTTTTGCCTCAAAATTTATGATGTCATAATTTTGACATGGTTACTGCAAGATAATCCTGTAAAGTATTTCGGAAAATTGTTGTGGGTAAATAATTGGAACTCGGGTTACCTTTACTATAGGCGAAAATGGTAAATAACAGCAAAAACATTTTCAAGAATTATTTATTTGATGGAATTTGACACATTAAGAGAATGTTCCCAACCTGGTTATTTAGGGTCCCATTGACACAATTTAGTCCAATAATAAACAACAGAAGATTTGATTGGAAATGAAATACAATTTTCCTCTGCACAAGCCTGATGTATTTTGACATAGAGCATGATGTCGTTAAGAGCTTTTTCTGAGGGACTTTTGAGGCCATTGATGTGTCCCCAAGGATAAGGCCATCAAGAAATTTGTGATCAGGAATATCGTGGAGGCCGCTGCTGTACGTGACATCTCTGATGCCAGCGTATATGACGGTAAGAACTAATGTATCTATCAAGATATATATAGCCTACGTCAGGTTTAATGACGGTAAGAACTAATTTATCTATCAAGATATATATAGCCTACGTCAGGTTTAATGACGGTAACAACTAATTTATCTATCAAGATATATATAGCCTACGTCAGGTTTAATGACGGTAACAACTAATTTATCTATCAAGATATATATAGCCTACGTCAGGTTTAATGACGGTAAGAACTAATTTATCTATCAAGATATATATAGCCTACGTCAGGTTTAATGACGGTAAGAACTAATTTATCTATCAAGATATATATAGCCTACGTCAGGTTTAATGACGGTAAGAATGAATTTATCAAGATATATATAGCCTACGTCGGGTTTAATGACGGTAAGAACTAATTTATCTATCAAGATATATATAGCCTACGTCAGGTTTAATGACGGTAAGAATGAATTTATCTATCAAGATATATATAGCCTACGTCAGGTTTAATGACGGTAAGAACTAATTTATCTATCAAGATATATATAGCCTACGTCAGGTTTAATGACGGTAAGAACTAATTTATCTATCAAGATATATATAGCCTACGTCAGGTTTAATGATGGTAAGAACTAATTATCTATCAAGATATATATAGCCTACGTCAGGTTTAATGATGGTAAGAACTAATTTATCTATCAAGATATATATAGCCTACGTCGGGTTTAATGACGGTAAGAACTAATTTATCTATCAAGATATAGCCTACGTCAGGTTTAATGACGGTAAGAACTAATTTATCTATCAAGATATATATAGCCTACGTCAGGTTTAATGACGGTAAGAATTAATTTATCTATCAAGATATATATAGCCTACGTCAGGTTTAATGACGGTAAGAATGAATTTATCTATCAAGATATATATAGCCTACGTCAGGTTTAATGACGGTAAGGACTAATTTATGTATCAAGATATATATAGCCCACGTCAGGTTTAATGACGGTAAGAACTAATTGATCTATCAAGATATATATAGCCTACTTCAGGTTTAATGACGGTAAGAACTAATTTATCTATCAAGATATATATAGCCTACGTCAGGTTTAATGACGGTAAGAATTAATTTATGTATCAAGATATATATAGCCTACGTCAGGTTTAATGATGGTAAGAACTAATTTATCAAGATATATATAGCCTACGTCAGGTTTAATGACGGTAAGAACTAATTTATCAAGATATATATAGCCTACGTCAGGTTTAATGATGGTAAGAACTAATTTATCTATCAAGATATATATAGCCTACGTCAGGTTTAATGACGGTAAGAACTAATTTATCAAGATATATATAGCCTACGTCAGGTTTAATGATGGTAAGAACTAATTTATCTATCAAGATATATATAGCCTACGTCAGGTTTAATGATGGTAAGAACTAATTTATCTATCAAGATATATATAGCCTACGTCAGGTTTAATGACGGTAAGAACTAATTTATCAAGATATATATAGCCTACGTCAGGTTTAATGACGGTAAGAATTAATTTATCTATCAAGATATATATAGCCTACGTCGGGTTTAATGACGGTAAGAACTAATTTATCTATCAAGATATATATAGCCTACGTCAGGTTTAATGACGGTAAGAACTAATTTATCAAGATATATATAGCCTACGTCAGGTTTAATGATGGTAAGAACTAATTTATTTATCAAGATATATATAGCCTACGTCAGGTTTAATGACGGTAAGAACTAATTTATCAAGATACATATAGCCTACGTCAGGTTTAATGACGGTAAGAACTAATTTATCTATCAAGATATATATAGCCTACGTCAGGTTTAATGACGGTAAGAATTAATTTATCTATCAAGATATATATAGCCTACGTCAGGTTTAATGATGGTAAGAACTAATTTATCAAGATATATATAGCCTACGTCAGGTTTAATGACGGTAAGAACTAATTTATCTATCAAGATATATATAGCCTACGTCAGGTTTAATGATGGTAAGAACTAATTTATCAAGATATATATAGCCTACGTCAGGTTTCATGACGGTAAGAACTAATTTATCAAGATATATATAGCCTACGTCAGGTTTAATGATGGTAAGAATTAATTTATCTATCAAGATATATATAGCCTACGTCAGGTTTAATGATGGTAAGAACTAATTTATCAAGATATATATAGCCTACGTCAGGTTTAATGATGGTAAGAATTAATTTATCTATCAAGATATATATAGCCTACGTCAGGTTTAATGATGGTAAGAACTAATTTATCAAGATATATATAGCCTACGTCAGGTTTAATGATGGTAAGAACTAATTTATCAAGATATATATAGCCTACGTCAGGTTTAATGACGGTAAGAACTAATTTATCAAGATATATATAGCCTACGTCGGGTTTAATGATGGTAAGAATTAATTTATCAAGATATATATAGCCTACGTCGGGTTTAATGATGGTAAGAATTAATTTATCAAGATATATATAGCCTACGTCAGGTTTAATGATGGTAAGAACTAATTTATCAAGATATATATAGCCTACGTCGGGTTTAATGATGGTAAGAATTAATTTATCTATCAAGATATATATAGCCTACGTCAGGTTTAATGATGGTAAGAACTAATTTATCAAGATATATATAGCCTACGTCAGGTTTAATGACGGTAAGAACTAATTTATCTATCAAGATATATATAGCCTACGTCAGGTTTAATGACGGTAAGAACTAATTTATCAAGATATATATAGCCTACTTCAGGTTTAATGATGGTAAGAACTAATTTATCAAGATATATATAGCCTACGTCAGCTTTAATGACGGTAAGAACTAATTTATCAAGATATATATAGCCTACGTCAGGTTTAATGACGGTAAGAACTAATTTATCTATCAAGATATATATAGCCTACGTCAGGTTTAATGATGGTAAGAACTAATTTATCAAGATATATATAGCCTACGTCAGGTTTAATGACGGTAAGAACTAATTTGTCAAGATATATATAGCCTACGTCAGGTTTAATGATGGTAAGAACTAATTTATCAAGATATATATAGCCTACGTCAGGTTTAATGACGGTAAGATCTAATTTATCTATCAAGATATATATAGCCTACGTCAGGTTTAATGATGGTAAGAACTAATTTATCAAGATATATATAGCCTACGTCAGGTTTAATGATGGTAAGAACTAATTTATCAAGATATATATAGCCTACGTCAGGTTTAATGACGGTAAGAACTAATTTATCAAGATATATATAGCCTACGTCAGGTTTAATGATGGTAAGAATTAATTTATTTATCAAGATATAGCCTACGTCAGGTTTACAGATTTCTATGTAACCCAGGTATGGTCTCACAGACCTTGTGATTAAGTACACATTTCTAAAAAGTGTCGTCAATTTGCTTTGTGCAGCCTTAATCATAAGGGTAATTGACACTGAGTTGTCTGTCTCCTTGGGAGGGCTGAGGTGATGTTTTTGCCATGTTTTGGTAGGTTTACTAACTCAATGTGGGCATCACAATTCACAAACCCTTGTTTTTTAGGAGCTTCAACTTTAGAATTAGAACTATCTGTCACTAAATTGCCTTCAGTGTCAGAACTCTGCTAGAAAACAGTACATGTCATTTGTTCTAGTCCATTGTTATAGAATACCGCTGGAATTTTTATTTTGCCACAAGAGCCAAGTTATTTCCCTTTTACTATGCTTGATTCGTAGTGTGTAGGCTAGCTATACTTTCTTCTTACCTCAGTGATGTTTTCTGTTGCTTCTCTGGTGAACTTGTTATGCCCATCGGATGCTGTGCTTGGACATCTCGATGAAGAACAGGTTTTTGGTACACGACCATAACCAATGCCTGTTTTTATTTCTAAAAAATAGTCCAGGTGTTTGGGGAATAAAGTTGGGCTGTTGTAAAGTAAAATGGCTGGATCTTGAGTGCAGAGTTTCAGAGTGTATGTCCAAAGAGTTGATAACATGATACATTGGCCAGTCTCAAAGTCCAGAGTCGTGACACCTTCAAAGACATCGTACATATAATGATATTATTGGCATTCCAAGATTTCTGTCACAAAATAACAATGAGGTTATTACTTACAAAAAATTCCATCACAACCTATTGTGAGTATTGTAAAATAACAGAGTTTCGGGGAATCAAATTGAGGTTAATGTACATGTGCTGTCATGTCACTTGTCTGGAAATTTCTAAAAGTGTAGGTTTTCAACTGGATACAAGTTGTAGTTGCTAATGTATCAAAAAGGAGTCAATGGATATTGTCTGAGCTGTTTGTCAAATGGAAATGAAATTTTTAAAAGTTCAATATCATGAAAAGTTGTATTTGTTCAGAGTGCAGTTGTATATAATCAATAATCAGGGATTTGTCTTGTTGGGATACATCAATGGAAAATTCCAAAATGTATCAAATTTTCTAACAGAAGTCTTAAAGTAGCAGGGATAACTCTGGCTCTTAAAACCTATGGGAGATTTTATGAGATTAGCAAAATTCCTATGAGATTTGTCTGTATAAAGAGGTACAATTTTGAATTTTTAATGAGATGTTTTTGAAAAACGGGTAAAAATCCCCAAATCTCTGCCCAAAGTGATCCCAGAGTAGTTTCTGCTAATCACCCTCAAGTGTTTACATTATTGTAACAATACAAAAAAGGCTGTACAAATATATATATGTGTGTGTTAGTGGAATTGATAAATCCGCATACAATCCAGAGTCATGTACTTGTAATTTTTTTATGGGATTCGCAGAATTTCTGGAAGTACCTATATGTTTATCATTGCAAACTGGTTTTAGCAAATAACATTTGGAAAGGACTTGTGAAAATAAATTGTAGATTGATGACAGATCATTTGTATCTTTGTTACAGTGTATGCCCTTCCTAAGCTGTATGCTAAGCTACTGTACTGTGTGTCCTGTGCCATCCACTCCAAGGTGGTAAGGAACCGATCCCGTGAGGCACGCAAAGACAGGACACCCCCGCTCCGCTTCAGGCCCATGAGGGTAGGTAATCCGGAGCTAGGTTAAAAACTGTTCCTCATGTTCAATTAATTTATGTTATAGAAATTTCCATAGCTAGCCATAGAATAACAGTTAAATCCTATTGAATGTAAACGTGTGATTTACTCTCCTGGTATGATCTTGCTAAGTAAAATACTGCCAAAATCATTTTTGTCATTTGAGTAAATGAAATATGATAGTAATTGCCAGTTATGAGAAATGAAAAAAAATCTAACAAAGCCATGATATTGCCACCCCACCAGGAATTAGAATAACCCAAAGTCTAGGATCCAGTGGTCCGTCTGTTCTATAACCCTTGTGTGCCATTTAAACAATGTACTTTGATATTAGCAAAATGTATTCCCAACCACTTAACTTTGACCAAACTGACAACAGAAAGATCTATCATGGATGACAATATGCACGGGTGTGAGAAAAAATTCAAATAAACCTCAGAAGTCCACTTGCTCGAATGCAATTTCAACTCGCCCCATAACTATACTGTGTGCTTTTCAATGAAATATTTATAAAGTGCATATGAAAAATTATTGAATATTTCATCATTTAATCTTAAGTAATTGAAGGCCTCGGATTGCCACCAGCAACCTAATTTTCCCACCTTAAAATATGGATTTACAAACAAAAAACAAGATACCTCAATGACTTAAAAGTGTTCATTTTGACGTATTTAACCATATTTCTAAGTTTTATCAGTATAAACCCATCACACAGAATTCAGGAAATTGAACATGAAAATCATGTTAGAGATCTATAGCAATATCTCCCTTGACCAAACTCAAATGTAGAGAATGGCCAGAAATTTTCCAATTTGTGTGGAATATCCATCTAACATTGAAGGGACGAGGGCCAGTCGATTAATATTAGTGAAGTTCTCGTGTAAAACACTACTTATTTGTATTGAATTAACTGTCCTAGAAGAAATCTCACAAAAAATTAACATCATTTGGTAGGTGTTAGAGATGGGACGATAATCAGAGATATATTTTATTAGAGATGGGATGTATATCAGTGATATATTTAATTAATTAAAGAGGCTTACCCGCAGACGGACCGGTAAACGGCACATCTCCGATCACTAAATAAACTTCAGTACACGTTTCTATGTGACAAAATTAGAGGCTTTCCGACTTTATTTCTTGAAAAAATTACAGAATATGTATTTAAAAGACGTTTTAAAACTCAACCTGAAAGGGAAATGTATGGAATATAACGGCAAATCTTCTTTGTAAATCGCCGCTGCCTTTGAAGTTATCACTGTGCGGCACTGTGCACGTGCTTGTTTCTTTGATGTGTCAATCAAATTAGACTCCACTTTATAGCGGGGACTTATTGCGGGTTGCGATTAAATAAATAATATTTAAAAAATGAGGTTTTAATATCACTTTTCAGCGTTTTATAAGGAAAATGAAATGAAAAACTCAACAATTCCAACAATCTGTCATGTGTAAAAATCCTTTTCTATTAGCCAATTTTTCTGATCTCTCTGCAGGCAAGCCTCTTTAACAGAATGTTGAATCAAAATGAAAATCAGAAACACATTTCTTAATTAGACATATGGGTAAAAGTTGATAATTTGGAATGTTACAGAGATTTTTTTCCCGTCGAAGATTGAGCACACTGCTTAATGATTATTTAATGATTATTTAATTGACTATTTAATTGACTATGTTTTGAACTACAGCAGGATATTTAGCACATTGTTTATGCTCCACTGAGATTTAATATATCTTATATCACATGGTTTTATGTTCGGAATTAAATGGAAAACGAATATGTGATGGTTGAATGGTAAAATATTTTGAAAATTTATTGAAATTTCACTACATGTATTTGTAATGATGGAGTAAATGTGTACCCTGTCGTGAGTCTTTTCCACTCAAACCTGCTTTTAGTGGACATCTGTTATAAATGTAAGGTTTACCCAATTAATTTTACTATATGATAAGATAGCATCTTTAGTGGACATCTGTTATAAATGTAAGGTTTACCCAATTAATTTTACTATATGATAAGATGGCATCTTTAGTGGACATCTGTTATAAATGTAAGTTTTACCCAATTAATTTTACTATATGATAAGATGTCATCTTTAGTGGACACCTGTTATAACTGTAAGGTTTACCCAATTAATTTTACTATATGATAAGATGGCATCTTTAGTGGACACCTGTTATAAATGTAAGGTTTACCCAATTCATTTTACTATATGATAAGATGGCATCTTTAGTGGACACCTGTTATAAATGTAAGGTTTACCCAATTCATTTTACTATATGATAAGATGGCATCTTTAGTGGACACCTGTTATAAATGTAAGGTTTACCCAATTAATTTTACTATATAATAAGATGTCATCTTTAGTGGACACCTGTTATAAATGTAAAAGGTTTACCTAATTATAATTACTATATGATAAGATGGCATCACACTATCATGGTTTTGGAACAGAGGTGGCAGTAAGAGTTATCTCCCTTTTATATAGAGACTAATGTCAACACTGTCAATGATAATGATAACAAGGACTACAATTTCAACTTACTTTCCTGCTCTCTACCTTTATAATTTCCCAAGTCTTTATTGTTATGGCATGTTCACTTGTCAAAAAAAAACCGGGGTTGATATATTATCCAACTCGTGTAAAACATGTCACTGTAAAAAGACAGTATTACCGAGTTTTATAGCAGTCCTTGGCAGCTGTAAAAAAAACAAAAAATCCATACACTGGAGAGAAATGCTGAGTTTTTAGCTATTCAAGTTTAGGAATTGCACTGGAAAACTATTTATTACAAAAAATAAAGTAATCATATTGTCTTGATTTTCATCCCTGTAGAAAATATTGCCACAGTCTATTCAATGAAAGCAGACTTAAGCAGGATTGAAAAGCTCCTAATAAATGTGTCTTGGGTACTAGTCTTGGGATGGTCTTTATCAAATTAGATTTTTACTTGTCAGAATGTAATCATATCTGTTGGATAGAAAATAAAAATCACGACATTACACAAAATATACCAAGCCAAACTTAAATGGTAAATATTTGAAGTGTTATATTTTATAGTGTTAAGATTATTTGCTAAAAGCGAGTATCACCATGATTAAGTGTAACAGATTTATCTTTATATTATGTACCTTATGTAATATTTATATGATGTACATGTTAATGTTGATTATCCTTTGTATTTTGAACAATATATTGTTTTATGTTTGTACAAAACTGATTCGCTGTGAAGCCAAAGATAATAAAGTGAACTGAATTTTTATTTGATAGGACGGAAATGCTCCCAGGCCAGGTGGTGCTGCCGGAGGTGGCGGCGGAGGCAGTGGCGGCGGCGGCGGTGGCGGCGGCGGTGCCCCTGCTGGACCTCGTTAAGCACTGTACAACTTACAAATAAACACTAGAGAGTGTAATATTGTCTCTAGTTGTTTTTAGGTCACCTGGGACGAAGTCTCAGTTGACCTATTGCGATCGTCTTTTCACCGACGTTGTCTATCGTGCATCGTAAACTTTTTGTATTTTCAACTTCTTCCTGATAACCAATGGCACAGAGACCCAATATTAATATTAGGTCTGACTTCTCCGAAACGGAGAAATGAATATTGCTTATATTTGCTTGGTAGCATCACTGTTGGGTGCAGATTCAAAATTGTACAAATGATGGGGCTGACTCCCCGAGGCCCGGGGGGCAATGCCAAAAGCGGTCCATTTGGCAATATTGATATTTAAAATGACTTTTTCTCTTGTACTAAGCAATGCATGACATTGATATTTCCGTGGTAACATCCCTATGTGGCTGGGATTCAAATTTATACAAATGATAGGGCTGACCCTTCAAGGGGCCTGAGTGGTTGGGCAAAAGGGAGCAATTTGGCTGTATTGTTAAAAACGACCTCATGTATTTTAGAAACTGTTCAGATCCCCATCCCATGACCATGTATAGCATTGTTGGCCATCAAGTGATAAACACAACCACATTGTTAAAAAGGTGTCCAGGGGTCTCTCCCCACCCCTAGGGACTCTGTTTCTTTGTTATATGTTTAAAACTGTTGAGATCCCCATCCCATAACCATATATAGCATCGTTGGCCATCAAGTGATAAACACAACCACATTGTTGAAAATTGTCACTGGGATCTTTCCCCACCTCTAGGGACTTAGTTCTTTTGTAATATCTTTGAAACCATTGAGATCCCCACCCTATTTATAACCATATATAGCATTGTTTGGCATGAAGAGATAAACACAATCATGTTGTAAAAATAGGCCCTGGGGTCATTCCTTACCCCTAGGGACTTTAATTCTTTGTTATATCTTTGAAACCGTTGAGATCCATACCTCATAAACATAATAGCATTGTTAGACATCAACAAATAAAGCTGTTGAACATGAACATTACTTTGTAGTGTCTTGCCAAACAGTCTAATAACATGTTTGTTTCACAATCAGACAGTAATCAAGGTGTTCATGTGATTAGAGTATTGAGAAATTAAACAATTTGTGGGGAAGTAAACGCATTGAAAATCCCGATGATTGAGTCACCAAACAAGCACGTACACTTGCTAATGGTTGCAGGGATTAAATGTTTGAGTGCCAAGGTAAGTTTGCAAAGGGTACAGCTGTAATAACTCTGGAACTTGGTATCGGGGCTACTGACCTGTCCGCAGTGCAACATATATATTATTAGATCAGTCTAGAATTATTATATTTATACCCCCGCAACCAAGTTAGGGGGGGTATACTGGAATCAGGTTGTCTGTCCGTCCATCCGTCTGTCTGTAGACGCATTTTGTCCGGACAACTCCTCCTAAACCGATGGGCCAATTCCGATGAAACTTCACACAAATATGTGTAGATGTGCATGCCTCTTTATTTTTCTCAATATTATGGTTGCTATGGCAACTGGTCACTATAAACATAAAAACTTTGACATGGCAGCGATGGTGGCCATTTTGTAACATGATTGCGCAATCATGGTTTTCCTGAACAACACCTATTTCAAACTTCTCCTCAAATTCCACCAGTGGGATTCAGCTCTATCTTACCAGGAATGATCCTGAGATGGTCCTTACCAAGTGTTGTTATTTATCGGGTCGGTCAGAAATCCAAGATGGCCACCATGGCCAACAGTCAGTGCCACTGTATACTTGCTACAAAGAATACATACTACAATAATATAAGGGTTTTAATTTAGAGTCAGATGACTGTTAAGGCCCCTGGGCCTCTTGTTTTTTTTAAATTTTAATTAAATATCCCCCGCAAACGCATTTCGCGGGGGATATTAAATTGGGCTCCGTCCGTCCATCCAGGATTCTTTTCCGGGCTATAACTCCATTACCGTTCTACGCAGCTCCTTGAAACTTTCTGTATATATCAGAGTAGTGCCCTAGTTGTGCCTTTTGCTATTGCAGACCTTCCCTTTCGGTATTTTTTCTGTCACCATGGAAACTTTGTCAAAAATACCAAATTACTGTTTCCTTTTGTTTCCGGGCTATAACGCCATAACCATTCAATGCAGCTCCTTGAAACTTTCTGTATATATCAGACTAGTGCCTTAGTTGTGCCTTTAGCTATTGCGGACCTTCCATTTTCGGTATTTTTTCTGTCACCATGGAAACTTAGTCAAAAATACCAAATTACTGTTTCCTTTTGTTTCAGGGCTATAACTCCATAACCGTTCAACGCAGGTCTCTGAAACTTTCTGTATATATTAGACTAATGCGCTAGTTGTGTCTTTGGCTAATGCGGACCTTCCAATTTCGGTATTTTTTCTGTCACCATGGAGACTTAATCAAAAATACAAAATTACTTTTTCCTTAATAACTCTTAATTACTTTGAGCTTGATATATACATGTATTTGGGTTTTCATACCAACAGCGGGGCGCGGGGATAAAGCCAAGCTTTGCGGCTCCTTGTTCAAAATTATGGTTGCTATAGCAACTGGTCACTATATTACTGGATTATCTTAGTTAGCCTCTAATTAACAGTTCCAATTCACCATTGACTCATGCAGATTGCGGGGATATTAGTCAGCCATCCTGGCAACAGTTCTAGTTTGGCATGGGTTATCAAAATTCCTTATTTGGTCAAATTTTCAGCGGCATTTGTTGACTACCTCCTCAAGTTTAGCCTTAGAACTGTCCGAGAGTCAACAGATACTGAACTGTAATTAAATTTAAATTGCCATCTTCTATATTGTATATATCGATTGTTTAGAGGAACAAGGACGTATCTCCAACATGGCCTGATAAGCTGTAAAGGGCCGTATCTCAAATTTATCAATGTTTAGATTTTGATAAATTACAATTCTGACAGAATTTTTCTTATAGAATGTGTTCTTTATATCAATGGAAATTGTCTAATTATTTTAAATCACCTGTATTTCAACAGAATTGTAGATGTAGTATAAGAAGTAAAGTTTACCTTCCTGTTTTGGAAAGCTAAATTGCCCCCGACCCTGTGTTACAAGACTACAATTGGTTTCATTAAACTACAAAAGACCTCATTGGTGGCGATGGCGGGGTAGAGTTGTAATTGTTGTTACAAGTTGGCCCGAACAACAATTCTAGTTTTATTCCCTTATGATATGAAAATATGTATATAACTAATTGAATCGTTCAAGTATCTAATAGAATTCGAATATTGACCTTTAAATCTTTTTGTTGAAACTGCACACATCAATCTGCATGTTGTCTCATATGAGTGGCTGCTTCAGGATAAAATACCAAAAATGTTTAAGTACTGGTTCTTATCACTTAAAAAGCCATTCAATAACCTATACAAAAGGTCATTTTACTTCAGATTATATGAGACAAGGTATATTGAGAAATGGTTAATTAAGAAATGATATAAATTCTTATGTTAAGTAAAGTTTAAGTAGAGAATATAAAGGTTGTACAAATGCAGTATTTTCACTTGTTACATCAGATTACAGGTGACAGTTAAAGGCTCAATAGTCCTGTTATCTTTTCCAGCATCAACATTATCCTCTGTCCTGAAACCAACTATAAGGATGTCTGCCAAGTATACTTACACCAAAGAAACGACTAACTATGCCCGGATATGTAGACTGGTCATTGATGTCTTCCCTGACGTCTTCAGAGAATTACTCGTCACTCGACTGCCATCTGGACTCCCTTATGTACTTTCCAGTCAAAAGGGTCAGATTATCTCCCAGTTGAATAAACAACAGAAGAAAATGCTTTACCCCTCGGGTGGAGTGTTCCAAGGTTCTGAGAAGGATATGGATGTTTCTTTACTTTATATCCTTCTAAGGAATCTAGGGAACATCACTCCTCATGGAAAGGGTTGGGGTAATGTTCCAGATGCTGCAGACCGTTGTCTGTCAGCAAATATTGATCGTCTACGGATACACAGAAATGAGATAGTGCATGCCAACATTGCATATCTTTCTAATAGTGACTTTAGGACGAGGTGGGCCGACATCCGTCAAAGTGTTGAGGACATACAGAACAGTGACCTGAAGACAGGGATGTTTGTACAAGCCGTGGATAGTATACTGACCATGACCATGGACCCAGATGTAGAGAGGAAGTACATAACTCTTGTAAAGAAGATAGAAGGTAAACTGCATAAAGAATATGATTACATCACTGAAAAATTGATATTTCACATGGCACAAAGTGTCAGTGAGCTTATGGTATAGTACATGAGTGGGTGTCCGTTTTCAATCTTTCCGTCAAATTTGAACTGCTAAAAACTATTAAGTCAAGTATGTTAAAAATTTCCAAGACTCTTTTTGTAAAGTTCCAGAAGGCCCAGAGGGCTGATATTTTGCCAGCAAGTACCTAGGCCAGAGTGGTATAAAGTTTCTTCATATAAATGACCTTGACCTATATATAAGGTCCCACAGACTGAATAGTTAAAACTCCTTTATGAATCTTCCTCTCAAGTTCTAAAAGACCCAGGCCAGTCATCCTTTGCCAGTAGGTTCCTGCTATGGAGTGATATTAAATTTCCTCATACCAAAGACATTGGCCTATTTTCAAGGTCATTTGAATCAAATATGTTAATGACTTCCAGAATCTTCTTCTAGAGATCCAGAAATCTGAAAGACTTGATATTTTGGCAGCAGGTACCCAGGGCAGAGTGGTATAAATACCTTGTACTTTCATTAGATACAATGTACTGTGATCAAATACAATGTATTTTGATTTAGATACACTGTATATTGATTACATACATTGAACTTTGATGATATACATTGTACTTTGATCAGATAAACTGTACTTTGATCAGATAAACTGTGTATTTATCAGATATAGTGTACTTTGATCAGATACATTGTTCTTTTATTAGATACATTGTACTTTGATCAGATACTCTGTACTTTTATTAGATATACTTCAGGACTACACTGTACTTGAGTCTGTACAATGAGATATACTTCTTTTCTATTCAGGGGAAATCAGTGACATGAAAGAGAGACAAGACAAGATGGCAACAAGTTTGGATGATCTCAAAGGTACATCTATAACACAGATTATATTTTGATGACTTATGTATATTATATAGAGGTACTTAATACATGGTATCTGAGACTGGTGATCTGACCCAGATTGTATACCAAACCTAATGTACATGACTAATGTATCTAGAGGTACTTAATACATGGTATCTGAGACTGGTGATCTGACCCAGATTGTATACCAAACCTAATGTATCTAGAGGTACTTAATACATGGTATCTGAGACTGGTGATCTGACCCAGATTGTATACCCAACCTAATGTACATGACTAATGTATCTAGAGGTACGTAATACATGGTATCTGAGACTGGTGATCTGACCCAGATTGTATACCAAACCTAATGTATCTAGAGGTACTTAATACATGGTATCTGAGACTGGTGATCTGACCCAGATTGTATACCAAACCTAATGTACAAGACTAATGTATCTAGATGTACTTAATACATGGTATCTGAGACTGGTGATCTGACCCAGATTGTATACCAAACCTAATGTAGCTAGAGATACTTAATACATGGTATCTGAGACTGGTGATCTGACCCAGATTGTATACCAAACCTAATGTATCTAGAGGTACTTAATATACATGGTATCTGAGACTGGTGATCTGACCCAGATTGTATACCAAACCTAATGTACATGACTAATGTATCTAGAGGTACGTAATACATGGTATCTGAGACTGGTGATCTGACCCAGATTTTATTATGTATTGACCCCCATTAAGCTTTACTGATATCCAATGCTGTGGTTAAGACAATGGTAAGTTTTGAAATAAGCAAGAAAATAGACATCCATCTTGGATTTTATCCGTTAAAGTTTCAATTATCACCATTTTTGACAGAGTTCTTGATGGATCTCTCTTTTTTTATTTGTAGGTGAATATTGTTTTCAAATGATGTAAGAGGAAAAGAGAAAAGATGAGAAAAGTGGAATGAAGACCAGTCTGGCATCAATTCAATAAGAACCCTTTAATGATTTTTAATCATATGTACACATAGCAAAAATGTTCATATACATGTTGTACCTAGTCGCTTAAAATTGTCTTCTACTATTTTGATCAAGAAATACTGTTTACAGGAGAGGACAAATAAGGTACATGTACGTAATAGAAATATTAATAAAACTGTTTTTATTTAACATTTTGACAGGAACTGTTGATAATGTGAGTCATCATGTTGGTGCTGTGAGTGATGAAGTTGGTGATGTTAGGAAAGACGTTAATGCTGTGAGTGATGAAGTTGGAGCTGTTAGGAAAGACGTGACTGCTGTGAGTGATGACGTTGGAGCTGTTAGGAAAGACGTTACTGCTGTGAGTGATGACGTTGGAGCTGTTAGGAAAGACGTTACTGCTGTGAGTGATGAAGTTGGTGATGTTAGGAAAGACATTACTGCTGTGAGTGATGAAGTTGGAGCTGTTGGGAAAGACGTTACTGCTGTGAAGGAAGATGTCAGTACCCTGAAACATTTTTCATCGACAATTAAAGGTATAACAGACAGTCTTAAGTGTGTTGGTAAATATGAGATGGGAAGAACTTCAGAAATCTTCTTTTAAAATTTTCCATGATGTTTGGTCAGTAGGTACTTAATGCTTAATGATCAAAAGGCAAAGAAGAAGGATTGAATCAGTAGAAAAACCAGTCTTACATGTAAGACCAAATAAAGATCACTCAATGAATGTTCTAAGATGAAATGATTGACATGTGTGACAACAGACATAGATAACCTAAGAGGTATGATATGTAGGATGTTTTAAGATGAAATAATTGTACACACATGACAACAGACATAGATAACCTAAGAGGTAGGATATGTAGGATGTTCTAACATAAAATTATTGTACACGAGTGACAACAGACATAGATAACCTAAGAGGTAGGATATGTAGGATGTTCTAACATAAAATGATTGTACAGGTGACAACAGCCATAGATAACCTAAGAGGTAGGATATGTAGGATGTTCTAACATAAAATGATTGTACACGTGTGACAACAGACATAGATAACCTAAGAGGTAGGATATGTAGGATGTTCTAACATAAAATGATTGTACACGAGTGACAACAGACATAGATAACCTAAGAGGTAGGATATGTAGGATGTTCTAACATAAAATGATTGTACACGTGTGACAACAGACAGATAACCTAAGAGGTATGATATGTAGGATGTTCTAACATAAAATGATTGTACACAGGTGACAACAGACATAGATAACCTAAGAGGTATGATATGTAGGATGTTCTAACATAAAATGATTGTACAGGTGTGACAACAGACATAGATAACCTAAGAGGTTTGATATGTAGGATGTTCTAACATAAAATGATTGTACAGGTGTGACAACAGACATAGATAACCTAAGAGGTATGGTATGTAGGATGTTCTAACATAAAATGATTGTACAGGTGTGACAACAGACATAGATAACCGTATATTTATATACAGTACCTAATCGGCTAGTGTCTACATCTTGGTGGTAAATTGAAAAACAACAAATTACAAATCACAGTTTATTGTTAATATTGATATTGACAGGTGTGTATAGATCTTTGTTATCACTATACATTTGACAGGTGTGTATGGATCTATGTTATCACTACACCTTTGACAGGTGTGTATGGATCTTTGTTATCACTATACCTTTGACAGGTGTGTATGGATCTTTGTTATCACCATACCTTTGACAGGTGTGTATGGATCTTTGTTATCACTATACCTTTGACAGGTGTGTATGGATCTTTGTTGTCATTACACATTTGACAGGTGTGTATAGATCTTTGTTATCACTACACCTTTGACAGGTGTGTATATATCTTTGTTATCACTATACCTTCGACAGGTGTGTAGGATCTTTGTTATCATTATACCTTTGACAGGTGTGTATGGATCTTTGTTATCACTATACCTTTGACAGGTGTGTATGGATCTTTGTTATCACTATACCTTTGACAGGTGTGTATGGATCTTTGTTATCACTATACCTTTGACAGATGTGTATGGATCTTTGTTATCACTATACCTTTGACAGATGTGTATGGATCTTTATCACTACACCTTTGACAGGTGTGTATGGATCTTTGTTATCACTATATTTTTGACAGGTGTGTATGGATCTTTGTTATCACTATATTTTTGACAGGTGTGTATGGATCTTTGTTAATACTATAACTTTGAGAGGTGTGTATGGATCTTTGATAATACTATAACTTTGAGAGGTGTGTATGGATCTTTGTTATCACTAGACAGATGTGTATGGATCTTTGTTATCACTATACCTTTGACAGGTGTGTATGGATCTTTGTTGTCATTACACATTTGACAGGTGTGTATAGATCTTTGTTATCACTATACCTTTGACAGGTGTGTATGGATCTTTGTTATCACTATATTTTTGACAAGTGTGTATGGATCTTTGTTATCACAATACCTTTGACAGGTGTGTATGGATCTTTGTTATCACTATATTTTTGACAGGTGTGTATGGATCTTTGTTATCACAATACCTTTGACAGGTGTGTATGGATCTTTGTTATCACTATACCTTTGACAGGTGTGTATGGATCTTTGTTAATACTATACCTTTGACAGGTGTGTATGGATCTTTGTTATCACAATACCTTTGACAGGTGTGTATGGATCTTTGTTAATACTATACCTTTGACAGGTGTGTATGGATCTTTGTTATCACAATACCTTTGACAGGTGTGTATGGATCTTTGTTAATACTATACCTTTGACAGGTGTGTATATATCTTTGTTATCACTATACCTTTGACAGGTGTGTATGGATCTTTGTTATCACTATACCTTTGACAGGTGTGTATGGATCTTTGTTATCACTACACCTTTGACAGGTGTGTATGGATCTTTGTTATCACTATGCCTTTGACAGGTGTGTATGGATCTTTGTTATCACTATATTTTTGACAGGTGTGCATATATCTTTATCACTTTTTCTTTCATGCATGTTCTTGAGTCTACAAGATATTGTTTGTCTTTTTAGGGGAAATCTGTGACATAAAACAGAGACAAGACGAGATGACAACTGACATGGACAACCTAAAAGGTATGTAACATGTCCCACTGACTATAATATACTCAGCCGCCTGTCAAAGTTTGACTTGGAATGAATTTCATACAGATTTACTATTTGTATGGAGATACATGTGCCATATAGAGTAATCACTTGCTGTCTGTCTGTCCACATTTATTTGTCATTGACTGATAACTGTTATTCATTGTCTCATTCACATGAAAATTTGGTCCAGATGTCCAACTCGCAAAAATGCACACATTCAGGCTCAAGGTTAATGTTCAAGGTTAATGGGTCAAGGTCAATTCGTGCGTTTTTTCATTGATAAACATTTTGTTGTGACACTATGAAGCAATATTGATAAGAATTCAACTCGAAGTCAGCTGACCAAAGGTCAAGGTCAAAGATCTAGGTCAGATTATGAAGCTAACATTACAAAGCACAGTTGGTTGTACCAGAACAAGGAGTTAACTGACAAAAGGTAAAAGTCACAGGGTTGTACGATGTCAAACATCCATCCAGCCTGTAGCAATTGTCATTGCTGTTCTCAGAAAAATCTTCATGGATTTTTCTCAAATTTCGCTCTTAGGTTCCCCTTGGTCCCTAGTTACACAAATGCATGTTCTATTTTGAGACTGATCTGAAAACAAGATAGCTGATAGAAAGCTATAGGTAGCCATTTTCAATTTTGACAGTTGAAGTCTGTTATCTCTATAGCTATTTCTCACAAAATTCTTTATTGATCTTTCTTAAATTTCACTTTCTATTTCCCTTTGGTCCCTAGTTGTGCATGTTCCATTTAAGGACAGATATGAAAATAAGGTGGATGACAGGTCGACATCTTTAACTTTGACAATTTGAATTGTTTTCGCTATTGCTCAGAAAGGTTCTCTGAAATTTCTCCTCATTGTACCACCAAAATCTTGCTGGATGGAAGATGGTGCTTTATTGAGGTTTTACTGTTATAGATATATGAAATTGATTTTATTTAACATTTTGACAGGCACTGTTGATGCTGTGAGTGCAAAAATGCAGGTATAACAAACAATTATGTTGGTGTGTTGGTAAATATGACTTGGGACGAACTTCAAAAATCTTCTTTTGAATTTCTCCTGAGGCTGAACCCATGATATTTTGTCATTAGGTAGTTTAAGGTTAAAATGCCATCAAAAGTTTATGGGTCTTCTATAACTTCAAAAGCTTAATGAGTTAAGGCCAGAAAGGAGGTGTAGGTGCCCTGTAGTATTTGTATTGTCCATTAGTCCATCCTTCAGTTCTTCTGTGTCAGTCTGACAGTCAAGGTACATTTAATGAATGTGATATTTCTAAACATCGATCAGAAGAATGATCTTTCTACACCTGGTTTTGATGGACATCAGGTAACACGAGACTACTTCAGAAATAAAAAGTTGGTGCAGACGATATATTGTGAACCCCTTTACAAATATAATATCGGTATTTACATTGTTTATCGAAACAGAAGTTCTACACCTATAAGATACGTGTGGTCATTAGTCCCAGTTATATGGTCAGAAGTCATACATAGCCACTCTGATACAAGTGTTGTATATTTGGTGTGTATAAACAGTAATCTAATTTAAATGTAAGATTCAGGTTTTAAGAGTCAGATATTATGAGAAGCCCTGTGTGATGGGTCTAGTTTTGTAAATTTTAAGAAGAATACTCGCCGCGCTAGCTCAGTCGATTACAGTGTTGGCGTACATAACCTCAGGTGAAGGTCCAGTGTGTGTGGTTCACACTTCCTACCCAAGACAGTCTGTGTTTCTCAGTCGATTACAGTGTTGGCGTACATAACCTCAGGTGAAGGTCCAGTGTGTGTGGTTCACACTTCCTACCAAGACAGTCTGTGTTTCTCAGTCGATTACAGTGTTGGCGTACATAACCTCAGATGAAGGTCCAGTGTGTGTGGTTCACACTTCCTACTATTACAAGACATTCCTTTACCCTCCTCTGTGTGTTGTTCAGTGCTTGACCCAAAGTCTAGTCCATCCCCTGGGAATTTAGTTCATTGTCATGATTGACCCAAAGTCTAGTCCATCCCCTGGGAATTTAGTTCATTGTCATGATTGACTCAATGTCTAGTCCAGCCCCTGGGAATTTAGTTCACTGTCAGGATTGATCCAAAGTCCAGTCCAGCCCCTGGTAATGTAGTTCACTGTCAGAATTGACCTAAAGTCTAGTCCGGTCCCTGGGAATTTAGTTCACTGTCTGGATTGACCCAAAGTCTTGTCCAGCTCCTGGGAATTTAGTTCACTGTTGACCCAAAGTCTAGTCCATCCCCTGGGAATTTAGTTCACTGTCAGGATTGACCCAAAGTCTAGTCCATCCCCTGGGGCTTGTTATGTATTACCAACTCTAACGCATGGCGGCTCTCAAGTAGTTCTGTTTAATCAAGATCAATCAAACGTTTGACATATACATTGATGATATAATATAATCAAGCTTGCATGTGAATCATACGAATGGTACTATGCACAAGTAGTACTTGTTTATAACTGAACCATTATACATGACATGGGTCCATTTCCTGGACTGCTCGTACTTTCTCTGGGTCAGGTTTTACACCTTTATCTGAGAGTTCATGACCAACGTAAGTTACGCGGTCCTTCCTGAACTGACATTTATCCTTGCTAAGTGTAAGGTTGTACTCTCGCACGCGTCCGAGAACTCGTTTCAGCCTCTCGTCGTGCTCCTTCATGTTGGCTCCCCAGACAAGTATATCGTCCACTATTGCGTCACTGCCCTCGATATCCTGTACCATTTCAGAAATGATTCTCTGATACACCTCAGGTGCTGATTTGATTCCAAATGGGAGTCGGGTGAATCGATATCTTCCAAATGGGCTGTTAAATGTACATAATTTGGAACTCTCCTCGTCCAGGCAAACTTGCCAAAATCCGGAAGTTGCGTCCAATTTTGAGAATATCTTTGCCTCTGGGATTTCGAGAATTATATCTTCTACCGTCTTCATTGGGTAATGTTCCCTCAAAATTGCTTTGTTGAGATCCCGTGGGTCCACACAGACGCGTATTTTTCCGTTGGGTTTGCTTACCGTTACCATGGAGTTTACCCAAGGTGTTGGTTCAGACTGTTTTACAATTACCCCTTCTTTCTCCATACGATCTAGCTCTGCCTTTACTTTGTCTTTAATGGCTATGGGAATTTTCCTGGGGGCATGAACGACTGGTTGGACAGTATGATCAACTTGTATTTTGTGTATTCCTGGTAGACACCCTAAACCCTCAAATACATCAACAAATTCAAGATCAGCAGGTAAGACAGACTTACTCAGGTTGCTTACACGCTGTACCAGCTCCATTTCCTTGCATGACTGAGCTCCTAGGATAGGTTTAACATCTCTATTAACAACATGAAATGTTAAGTTCTTGACATGTTCCTTGTATTTACACTTCAATGTTGCCTTCCCTTCAGGTTTGATTACGTGTCCTGAATATGAACGAAGTGGTATCACCGATTGTGATGTCAGCTTGTGAAGAGCGTTGATCTCTGTTAACGTCTGAAGACTGATAACGTTGCACATAGCTCCTGTGTCTAACTGGAACAGTAGCGATTTGTCTTCTACTGTGATGTTTTCACTCCATTCCATTTGAAGAGAGTTTATTTCTGTCTCCAGGTATCCGACGTAGAACTCGTCCTCCGAACTTTCTTGGTCTAATGCATGAACTATTTTCTTTTTGATTTTGAAGTTCTTTGTTTTGCATAGTTTTGCGAAGTGATTTTTTCCTTGACACTTCAAACATGTCTTTCCAAAAGCTGGACAATTTTCATGCCTACTACTTCCGGTGTAACTATATCCACATCTTGTACACGTGTTTTCCTTTACTTTAGCTACTGTGGGTGCACGTTTGGATTTATAGTTGCTAGTTGACTTGGCTTTGGTGATTGAATGAACTCTTGCATCTTCACCAGACATAGATTTTGCTTGTGCATGCGACAGTTCATGTGTCCTGGCTATGTCTAAAGCTTTGTTCAGTGTAAGTTCATTTCCAATATTGATCAGCTTTTCTCTGATTTTCGAATTTCTCACACCAATAACTATCCGATCCCGGACCATTTCATCAGAGTTTTCATAATTACAATCTCTTACTGAAATCTGTAATTGTGTTGTGAACTGTTCAAATGTTTCATTTTCACCTTGTGTTTTACTGTGAAACTTATATCTGTTGTATATTACATTTGACCGTGGCTTGACATATTGTTCAAAATGTTCATAATAATACTTAAGTTCTTTCTGTTGATCCTCTGTGAGGTTCCATGTTGTGAACATGTTTCTTCCCTTTTCTCCTGCCCAGATCATCAGGTAGGCACATTTTTCTGGTTCTGTTTTCCCCAGCAGCGGTCCCGAGAACATACATGTCACATGTTGCTTGAAAGTTTTCCATGCAAATTCCAAATCCTGGCTTTGCCAGTCCATCATCGGTGTTGAGCCCACTAAAGCTTCCATGTTGGATGCAATATTACTTCTTGAACCTTTGTTCAGTGTTTCTCAAGACCGATGTCTTGTAGTTGGGCGGATTCTTTCCGATTCTGACACCATGTTATGTTTTACCAACTCTAACGCATGGCGGCTCTCAAGTAGTTCTGTTTAATCAAGATCAATCAAACGTTTGACATATACATTGATGATATAATATAATCAAGCTTGCATGTGAATCATACGAATGGTACTATGCACAAGTAGTACTTGTTTATAACTGAACCATTATACATGACAGGGCTTAGTCCACTGTCAGGATCGACCGAAAGTCTAGTCTAGCTCCTGGGAATTTAGTTCACTGTCATGATTGACCAAAAGTCTAGTCCAGCCCCTGGTAATTTAGTTCACTGTCGGGATTGACCTAACGTCTAGTCCAGCCCCTGGGAATTTAGTTCATGTTCCATATCTTGGGAAAGATAAGATCCTCACCCTATAATCATAAACAATGCTGGACAAGAAGAGATTACCCGGAGGAGTCACTGTGTCCCACACATGCTGGCCCCGTGGACAATGCTCTTATGTCATAACTTATAATTATGTCTGCTAATCTGTACCTTACCAATAAATCTCTGTCCAACATTTGACTGAATAGAAACACAGTTTTCCATGCTTCACATAAGTTCCGACAATCCAACATTCAACTGGGAGGGTGTTCACTTTCCTGTTATTCAAAACTATTTTCTATTTATTTTGTCACTGTAAATTTTTAAATCATAATTATGTGAAATATCTCATGACTTGGATCATTTTATTTTACAGGAAGGGATCCTAAGTTGACAGCTATGATAGGTGAGTCTTGAGATTGGAGGGATACAACAAAACGCCCATATGGACCAAACTTCATCAGGGACGACAGCTACTGAAACATTTGAAACATTGGATGTTTACATGTTTAAAGAACACACAAAATACTTGATTTTGATATAACAATTACTGTTGATGAAATTATCCATCAAAGGTCAAGGCCACATGTTATCTGATACGTCACATAGTCATTGTGGCTGACTGATGGAAACAGGTTGTCTTATTGTCAGGGCCAGCTTCTGTCGTCTGTCAAATTTTAGGTCACCTGAGTTGAAGTCTGAAGTCATCCATTTTTAGCTCACCTGCCCGAAGGGCAAGTGAGCTTATGCCGTGGTGCGGCGTCCGTCGTCCGTCCGGCCGTCCGGCGTCAACTTTTTCATTCAAACAACTTCTTCTCAATAAACAAAAGGCCCAGGGACTTGATATTGGGCATGTAGCATGCTGGGGTGAAGGGCTACAAAGTTTGTTCAAATAAATGACCTTGGCCTTCATTCAAGGTCACATGGGTCAAATAGGCTATAATCTTCAAACGACTTCTTCTCAATAACCAAGAGGCCCAGGGACTTGATATTGGGCCTGTAGTATGCTGGAGTGAAGGACTACAAAGTTTATTCAAATAAATGACCTTGACCTTCATTCAAGGTCATATTGGTCAAATAGGTTATAATCTTCAAACGACTTCTTCTCAATAACCAAGAGGCCCAGAGACTTGATATTGGGGATGTAGCATGCTGGGGTAAAGGGCTACAAAGTTTGTTCAAATAAATGACCTTGACCGTCATTCAAGGTCACATGGGTCAAATAGGCTATAATCTTCCAACGACTTCTTCTCAATAACCATAAGGCCCAGGCACTTGATATTGGGGATGTAGCATGCTGGGGTGAAGGGCTACAAAGTTTGTTCAAATAAATGACCTTGACCTTCATTCAAGGTCACATTGGTCAAATAGGCTATAATCTTCAAACAACTTCTTCTCAAAACCCAAGAGGCCCAGGGACTTGATATTAGGCTTATAGCATGCTGGGGTGAAGGGCTACAAAGTATGTTCAAATAAATGACCTTGACCTTCATTCAAGGTCACAGGGGTCAAATAGGCTATAATCTTCAAACGATTTCTTCTCATTAATCAAATAGGCCCAGGGACTTGATATTGGGCCTGTAGCTTGCTGGGGTGAAGGGCTACCAAGTTTGTTCAAATAAATGACCTTGACCTTCATTCAAGGTCACATGGGTCAAATAGGCTATAATCTTCCAACGACTTCTTCTCAATAACCAAGAGTCCCAGGGACTTGATATTGGGCCTGTAGCATGCTGGGGTGAAGGGCTACAAAGTTTGTCCAAATAAATGACCTTGACCTTCATTCAAGGTCACATGGGTCAAATAGGCTATAATCTTCAAACGACTTCTTCTCAATAACCAAGAGGCCCAGGGACTTGATATTGGGCCTATAGCATGCTGGGGTGAAGGGCTACAAAGTTTGTTCAAATAAATGACCTTGACCTTCATTCAAGGTCACAGGGGTCAAATAGGTTATAATCTTCAAACGACTTCTTATCAATAACCAAGAGGCCCAAGGACTTGATATTGGGCCTGTAGCATGCATATGTTGGGGTGAAGGGCTACCAATTTTGTTCAAATAAATGACCTTGACGTACATTCAAGGTCACAGGGGGGAAATTTGCGATAGCCAAGAGCCTCATAGACCTGATATTAGGCCAATAGAATGATGGAATGAAGAACTAGAAAATTTTTAAAATGAATAAAACTAGCTTACAATGAATTTTGAATAAAGAGGTAATCAACATGGTATCTTTAGAAATGACCTCATCAACTTCAAAGTTGCTGTAGAGCCAGGTGAGCGATACAGGCCCATTGGTCCTCTTGTAATTCCTTTTGTTCATTGTTGTGCAGTAGGTGTCGTCTGTCCATTAACAATTCACATTTTTGCCGTCTCAGAAATCCCTGAACCAATTTTAATGAAATTTTGGAGAAACTTCTATGGTCAAAGTCAACCAACAGTGTAAATTATATGGTCCTCACCTCCCAGGGCCTGAGGGTTGGAGCAAAATGGGGTCAAATTAACTGTATTTCAAAAATTGTCTTCTCAACACGCAAATAAGTTCAAATCAAACACTCTGCTTAACCAAAAGTTTGAATTTCATCACCCTTTGGTCTCACGTTTCCCCTCTGGGGAGGGGTAAAATTTACTATAGTTGATAAAGGGAAATCACACTTCTGAGCATCATTTGTTTAATTGCTATTAGAAAAATTATAATCAAAACTTGGGTAGAATAACATTATGGAATGACATTTTGATGTTATGCACATATTGGCTCTGACTGTAATGTATCAGAACTCCGCGACCTGCTCAGGCCCATGGGCCTCTTATTCTTTAAATGACTTTTTTATCCCCCAACTCCTCACTACCATCACCAGCCCTCACCCCTCTTTAGGTATATCAGTTCATGAACAATTCAAATAGACCTTTTCTGTGGTTCGTTGTCCGTCCATAAAATCCTTGTAATTGTGATTTCCTGGGGAATAGGGCACGGATCTTTTGTAAATTTTTCATGGAGGTTCTTAAATATGCCCGTTCCAAAGAGAGCGTGATTGAAAAAACAAAACAGCAAACAGGCAGCCATCTTTAATTCTTTGATTTTTAGCCCACCATCATCAGATGGTGGGCTATTCAAGTCGCCCTGCGTCCGTGGTCCGTGGTCCGTCCGTCCCTCCGTCCCTCCGTCCGTAAACAATTCTTGTTATCGCTATTTCTCAGAAAGTACTGAAGGGATCTTTCTCAAATTTCATTTTTAGGTTCCCCTTGGTGCCTAGTTATGCATATTGCATTTTGAGACCAATCTGAAAACAACATGGCCGACAGGCAGCCATCTTGGATTTTGACAATTGAAGTTTGTTATCGCTATTTCTCAGAAACTATTGAGGGGATCTTTCTGAAATTTCATATGTAGGTTCCCCTTGGTGCTTAGTTATGCATATTGCATTTTGAGACCAATCTGAAAACAACATGGCCGACAGGCAGCCATCTTGGATGTTGTCAATTGAAGTTTGTTATCGCTATTTCTCAGAAACTAATAAGGGGATCTTTCTGAAATTTCATACGTAGGTCCCCCTCAGTGCCTAGTTATGCATATTGAATTTTGAGACTAATCGGAAAACAACATGGCCGACAGGCAGCCATCTTGGATTTTGACAATTGAAGTTTGTTATCGCTATTTCTCAGAAAGTACTGAAGGGATCTTTCTGAAATTTCATATGTAGGTTCCCCTTGGTGCCTAGTTATGCATATTGCATTTTGAGACCAATCTGAAAACAACATGGCCGACAGGCAGCCATCTTGGATTTTGACAATTGAAGTTTGTTATCGCTATTTCTCAGAAACTATTGAGGGGATCTTTCTGAAATTTCATATGTAAGTTCCCCTTGGTGCCTAGTTATGCATATTGCATTTTGAGACCAATCTGAAAACAACATGGCCGACAGGCAGCCATCTTGGATTTTGACAATTGAAGTTTGTTATCGCTATTTCTCAGAAAATATTGAGGGGATCTTTCTGAAATTTCATATGTAGGTTCCCCTTGGTGCCTAGTTATGCATATTGCATTTTGAGACCAATCTGAAAACAACATGGCCGACAGGCAGCCATCTTGGATTTTGACAATTGAAGTTTGTTATCGCTATTTCTGAGAAAGCACTGAAGGGATCTTTCTCAAATTTCATATAAAAGTTCCTCTTGGTGCCTAGTTAGGCATATTACATTTTGAGACCAATTGGAAAACAACATGGCCGACAGGCAGCCATCTTGGATTTTGACAATTGAAGTTTGTTATCGCTATTTCTCAGAAACTAATGAAGGGATCTTTCTGAAATTTCATATGTAGGTTGTTCCCCTCAGTGCCTAGTTATGCATATTGCATTTTGAGACTAATCGGAAAACAACATGGCCGACAGGCAGCCATCTTGGATTTTGACAATTGAAGTTTGTTATCGCTATTTCTCAGAAACTTATGAAGGGATCTTTCTGAAATTTCATATGTAGGTTCCCCTTGGTGCCTAGTTATGCATATTGCATTTTGAGACCAATCTGAAAACAACATGGCCGACAGGCAGCCATCTTGGATTTTGACAATTGAAGTTTGTTATCGCTATTTCTCAGAAACTATTGAGGGGATCTTTCTGAAATTTCATATGTAGGTTCCCCTTGGTGCCTATTTATGCATATTGCATTTTGAGACCAATCTGAAAACAACATGGCCGACAGGCAGCCATCTTGGATTTTGACAATTAAAGTTTGTTATCGCTATTTCTGAGAAAGCACTGAAGGGATCTTTCTCAAATTTCATATAAAAGTTCCTCTTGGTGCCTAGTTAGGCATATTATATTTTGAGACCAATTGGAAAACAACATGGCCGACAGGCAGCCATCTTGGATTTTGACAATTGAAGTTTGTTATCGCTATTTCTGAGAAAGCACTGAAGGGATCTTTCTCAAATTTCATATAAAAGTTCCTCTTGGTGCCTAGTTAGGCATATTGCATTTTGAGACCAATTGGAAAACAACATGGCCGCAGGCAGCCATCTTGGATTTTGACAATTGAAGTTTGTTATCGCTATTTCTCAGAAACTAATGAAGGGATCTTTCTGAAATTTCATATGTAGGTTCCCCTCAGTGCCTAGTTATGCATATTGCATTTTGAGACTAATCGGAAAACAACATCGGCGACAGGCAGCCATCTTAGATTTTGACAATTGAAGTTTGTTATCGCTATTTCTCAGAAACTTATGAAGGGATCTTTCTGAAATTTCATATGTAGGTTTCCCTCGGTGCCTAGTTATGCATATTGCATTTTGAGACTAATCTGAAAACAACATGGCCGATAGGCAGCCATCTTGGATTATGACAATTGAAGTTTGTTATCGCTATTTCTCAGAAAGTACTGAAGGGATCTTTCTCAAATTTCATATGTAGGTTTCCCTCAGTGCGTAGTTATGCATATTGCATTTTGAGACCAATCGAAAAACAACATGGCCGACAGGCAGCCATCTTGGATTTTGACAATTGAAGATTGTTATCGCTATTTATCAGAAATTGCTGAAAGGATCTTTCTGAATTTCATTTGTAGGTTGCCCTCTGTGCCTAGTTATGCATATTGGATTTTGAGACCAGTCAGAAAACAACCTGGCTGACAGGCAGCCATCTTGTATTTTGAAAATTGAAGTTTGTTATCGCTATTGTACACAAGGTACTGAAGGGATTTTTCTCAAATTTCATATGTAGGTTCCCCTTGGTCCCTGGTATTGCATTTTGGGACCAATCGGAACACAACATGGCCGACAGACAGCCATTATCGCTAAATCTTAAATTTTATATATAGGTTCCCCTTGTTTGAAAAGTACTAGAGGGCTGTTTCTGAATTTACACAGATTAGTAATATAAGACTTAGAGGAAGGGAAAAGTAGAGAAAAGATCAATCTGACATGGAACCTATAAAGATCATTCAATGGTGGGCGCCAAGATCCCTCTGGGATCTGCCAAGATCCCTCTGGGATCTCTTGTTACAGCTTGAAGTTTCTTGAGAAATATTGGAAGGCTACTAAAACAGTAATTCTCAACTGAAATGTAGGTCCCATAGACCCTAGTTGTGTCCGATTTACTATTAAGACTGATAAGGAAATCAATATGGCTGACAGTATATATACAAAGGATATTTTGACATTTTAAATTTGTTCTTGCTTATTCTTGAGAAGTACTGGAATTTAACAAGAGAAAGTAAAGCAATGATCAGTCTTTCACAGAACCAACAAGATCATTATTTGGTTGGCACCCAAATCCCTTTGAGTGATGTAATAATTTCCTCGGTGGCATTGATTTAACATGACAAGATTTCAGGTTGTATCCATTAAAATAAGGAAAATAATCATAAACTATATCAGGAAGGACAATTTTAATTAATCATTATTTGTAAAGTCTCATTATTTCAAAAATTTAGTTAAAACCGAATAATTTAATTTTGTATGAAACGCGCATTTTCATTGGCTAAAATAATTTTGTTATACCTCCATAACAAATTTTTTGATGTTGCGAAATGTAATGTCATTTTTGATTGGCTGATGACGTTGCGTAATAATTTATCACAGAAAAGAGTTCGCCAAAGAAAGTGAAATATCTTGGTGTGTATAAGACGAAATTAAATTATAAGAATTAACATTAATTATTTTTTCTGTTATACAGTCATAACAGAAAAAACTGGAGTGTACTCTCTTCATAAACCGCTTCGCGGTTTATTTAGAGTACACTCCAGTTTTTTCTGTTATGACTGTATAACAGAAAAAATAATTGATATTAATCCTTAAATATTTAATCTGAACTTTGACTGATTCTGAAGGTTTAGGGTTTCGAAATGATCGTGAGGAGCATTTATTGATCAATTGGTGAACGATGAAGGTTCTATGAGCCTTTTGTAATAGTTTGTGTTAAAAATGTACATGTATTTCTGATAGAGAAACCTTTCATGTACATGATGTAATATTAGGTTCAGTAATATGTGATAAGTTATACGTATCTATATATTGTAGTTATTTTTTATTTATTTTTTTTTTCGTGGTAGGGAGTCTGTCATTTTTTATGTAAAAAAATATTGTCTCATGCTCCCAGGGAACTCGTGAATGTTGGCTTTGTCATGCTGATGTTTGTTCTTACAAGTTTAATCTTCTTTCCTTGCAGATACAACAAAGTCTACAATTCAGACAGAAAAAGAAAGCTACATGTATATTTCTACCAAAAGTCTCCAAGATGCCCATCAAAAACTTCTGGAGAACAAAATTGTTATAATCCAGGGAAACTCGGGGGACGGGAAATCATCTGCTGCACTTGAACTTCTCGGTTTGCTGTGCTGTAATGAAGAGGAGGGGCAACATAAACGATGTCGACAACCACTACAACTACACGAGATAAAAGACTTAGATTCAGTTGCACCAAAGTCACAATTAGTTATTTATTTTGATGACATCTTTGGAACGAATGTTGTGTGTCAGGAAGATGTGAAAGAATGGGAGAAACGAGAAAAAGAAATTATTGCAAAACTTTGTGGAAATGAATCTGAGTCTAATTATCTGGTCATTACAATTCGTAGTGGAATGATTAATTCTTTAAGTGGCCTTGGAAAATTATTTACCAAAGAAAACATTGTTGACCTTAGCCAGTACAAAGAAGACAAAGAAAAACTTGCATTGTTAAGGTTGTATGAACCAAAAACTGAATTTGTTAAATGGAAAGATGATGAGGAGAAACAGATTGTGGCCTCGGCCCCAGACATTGGGTTTCCACAGTGTTGTAGATTATTTAGGGACACACCTAGTTTACAAACAGAGAGAGTCAAATTCTTTGAAAGACCTTTGCATTATTTTAAATCCTCTTTATCTAAATTAGAAGACGGGAAATTTTATGGTCTGCTGTATCTGTTCCTCAATGGCGGCTCAGTTGTAGAACATGATTTAGACCCTTTCATTGAAAATATTGAGGAAAATGAGAAAATGAAAGCAGCATTTGCTTTTGATGTAGTAAAGTTAACCCAACATCTGAGCTTATTTACAAAAAAGAGAAGAAAGCTGAATTTGTAAAGGAGTCATTAGAATGCCTTTTGGGTTGGCTGGTGAGAAAAGAATCTACACTGTGGGTAAAATATCCCTCTTTCAAATTCAACCACGACTCCATTGAGGAAACAGTGGCACTTTTGTATGGAGAGAAAACTCCCACTGGCTACATACAGAATTGTCCCAGAAAGTTCCTCAGTTATGTAACTACAACAAAAAACACCCCAAACAGAATAGTTATATCATCTGATAATCAAACAAATGCCATGTATAAACGTATAGTGAAAGAGTTTCAATCTGTTGATCCTAAACGTTACCGGTATTTGAGTGAGTGTGACTATTTAGCTACATTAGACGTATGGACAGACACACTGTTTCTACAGGGATTTATCAGATGGCTAAGTGGTCAGAATGATGACAAAAACTTACACCAACTGATAAAATGTGGGTTGTTAAATGAAGCTTGTTCTACTGGTTTAGAAGATCGTGTCTCGTATCTCCTTTCTGTGGGTGCCACACCCGACAATGATACACCGTTTATTGTAGTGAAGGGTGGGAGTGTACCACTACTGACACAAATACTAAAGTATGACGTCATTCCTACAACGAGGGCACGCGAGTCACGATCATCATATATATATTATACTTACAATATCAATGTCCTACAGGAGGCGTGTTTGTTTGAGAGAGAAGAGATGGTGACCATGTTGTGTGACACTTACCCAGACTTGGTACATGGGACTGATGACGGTAGACAAAGCACGCTCCATCTTGTGGCACAGACAGGAAACGTTGGTCTATTTCAGACAGTGGAGAGATTGGTACTTAAATCATTGTGTAGAGTTGAGGATGTACAACATAAGTGTGAGACAGAAGATGGTCGTGTTGTACATAGGAGTTGTGTGTGTGGACAGTACATGTCACAGTTAGTGGACTACAGAGGGTTTACAGTATTACATGAAAGTTGTAGGTGGGGACACAGGGAGCTTAGTTTATACCTGTGTCAGTGTTACCCAGCACTGACTACAGCTGTAACTAGCGACGGGTTTACAGTATTACATTATAGTTGTAGTTGGGGACAAAGGGAGCTTAGTTTAGAGCTGTGTAAGTTAGACCCAGCACTAACTACAGCTGTAGATAACCGTGGGGGTACAGTATTACATTATAGTTGTGGTCAGGGACACAGGGAGCTTAGTTTATACCTGTGTAAGTTATACCCAGCACTGACTACAGCTGTAACTAGCGACGGGTATACAGTATTACATTATAGTTGTAGTTGGGGACAAAGGGAGCTTAGTTTAGAGCTGTGTAAGTTAGACCCAGCACTAACTACAGCTGTAGATAACTACGGGTATAATTGTCTACATCACATAGCCAGGTGGACATCAGATGTAGACATGTTCACTGATTGTGAACGTCACGTAAAACAGTATGTAGAGAAAACAGGAGGTAAGTATGACATCACGACCATACTTACTAATGACGGGAGATCTGTTTTAGACATGGCAAAGGAATTGAGAGAGAGGTGGGAGTTATATAACAACCGTTTGTATGATCATCTTGTCAAAGTTTTTAATAAATAAAAGTATTAAATATTCACACTTCTATACATTAACTTGTGTAACATAATGACAAAATAAACAGCAACGAACAGAACACTGTGGAAACCTTTTGTAGGATCATCTTGTCAAGTTTATTTGTAAATAAAAATACTGATAAATAGTCACACATACTTCTTAACCTTCTATACATTAACTTGTATAACATGGTGTATAATTAAACAAAGATTAAGTTGAAGAAACAATTTATTTTCATCATTGTTCACAACAACAAACAAAAGGGGCGAGTACAAAACCCGGAATGCACTCAGGCGTGAAGAGATTTTTGTTGATTTATTGTGTTTATTAGGTCATACAGTTGAGTGTAGACTAAAGGTTACACCCAAGTGCACTCCGAGTGCACTCCGTTTGGACTTGGAGTGCACTCCGTTTGGACTCCAGGTAAACTTGGAGTGCACTCCAAGTGGACTCCGAGTCTACCTGGAGTCCTATACGACACCATGTCTGCCCCGGGTCTATAATCAGATTATATCATATATAAATATTAATACTTTGATGCTTTTAATATAATTTATTATAAATAAATAGATTTTTACAAATTACTTTTGTTCTGTTAATATTACTATTAACATTTGTTTAGTCTACAAGGGATATTTATTTTATTGTTAATGCATGGTAATAATGCCTTCATGTTAAATCTATATTTATTAAGATCCATAAAATACAGTTTTACAATTTATGCTATAATCAGGTTTTTATGAAAGTTAATTGCTTATTATTTCATATTTCATCAAAATGTAATTAAACTGTATTTCATTTTATTAAGGAAGTAAAAAATTATTTCAATTAGAATATTTATTTCTGTACACATATCATGACTTTAAAGGAAGTTTAGATAATGTATCTATATTATGTTATTGATTATTCAAAATATTGAAAGTTAACAGTATTTAATTACTTTTTGTGTTTTTTTAGCCCACCATCATCAGATGAAAAATAAGCTGTAAAACCATTAACAAACTGGTAAACAGGTTTTAGAAGACCACCTGTATTGAAATGAAGTTATTCTATACCGAAATTAGAAAGTAAAAATAAGCTGTTTCTCATAACATTGTAACCTGTCTAAACTGTAAGTCATTGAGACTAAACGTATTGGCCGGTTTATGCAGGTGTCCGGTATGTAGAGGTGAAATGTTGAATGATACAAGTTCAGAAAAAAATAATGTAAATCAAATTAAGAAATGACGCAGTTCTTATCTTGTTATATTCAAAAATATAAAGACATTGCTTTAAAAAATAATTGTAAAGAAAGAGATTAAAGTAAAAAAAAAATCAGTATTATTCCCAATGGTATAATAAATGCAAATTCACCATTTCCCATAACCAACCTATAGCCGTATACCCGTAATTAGTACACATTGTTCTTGTCCAGGAATTAAGATTATAGAGCCTGAGGTACAATTTGCCCCATGGCAGTTGGACACTGGCAACCTATGTACCATTTACCTGTAAAGCTTACCTGTTGGAACTACATCGTTTTATATTCCTATGCAGTCAATATCTATCATGATATGTGTCACTCATACATTGTATGTAACAGATACAGGTCATGAATGTACAACGGTTGTTCAAGAAAATTATAAAATCATACAGTTAAATGTTTAAACTTAAAAAAAAATCATAAGGTAAGCTGCAGTTAGTGTATGGAATGTTTGATAAGTATTTACTTATAACTCAAACATGGAAATCATATTAATCTATGGTGATTTACATTATAATTGACTTCTAATACTCTATACATACTTACATTATAATATTAAAGACACAAAGTAATAGTACCAGTCTGAAATGAAATATTTTTTTTTTTTTTTTTATATATATGTATATATATGATAATGACTTATAACTGTTGTTGTAATAGTATTTTAAAAGTAATGAACAATCATATCATTTCAAATGTGTCAGATATAGACAGTCACAAGTCTGTACCTATATTTTATATGCACTTGGTATACATGTAGGTTAGCCCGAGTTTCCTCTGGCCCTGACACCATATACACCAGATATGGGGTCAGGGCCAGAGGAAAATCAGGCTAGGTAAAGGTAAGGTGTGATGACCAGTTTCCATCTAACAATTAAGGGGGTCTTTATATATAATAAGATGACTGTGTGTACACCTGTCCTGATCTTCACACCTTATAAGGTAAACTTGGAGGAAGGGGTCATTATTGGGGTCAGTGTACAAGTCTGTCTTTTCTCCACACCCCTATAATCACGCTTGATATACAGGTAAATATTGATTCTGGAAGTGGGGAGTGGGGATGGGGGGGGGGGGGGGGGGGGGGGGGGGGGATTGTATCTTACATAACAGTTAAAAGAACTCCATGTATGACCTGGATTTAATTAGGCAAGTATAACAAAACAAAAAAACAGTTGGTTTACCAAATGGAAATGTAAGTCTGATGTTAAACTCTAAACAAAACTAGACATTGGATCCAGAATATGCTATCAAGGTGATAAAAAAACAAGCTTTCTTTTGTATTGTATGTTAAGTAATATATACTGTTGGAAGTGAAGTATTTGAAATATTAAAAACAGTTGTACTTTGAGCACAAGATATTTCCAGTACACATTCAGACAGTACATTTTGAGAGACCACAAACAACTTGCCAAATACATTTCTGTTTATTCCCAATTTCTATTCATTTATGGCGTGGCTTGTTAAAATTCTTCAAATCAAAGGAATGCTGTCATACATTTTTCAACAAAGTGCCATATCTATTCAGTCACTTATATAGGGTTTTCTAATAAAAAAAAAAATTAATTATATTAGATGCATTGTTTGTTAACCAAGTAAAAATGAACCAATGAAATTATATGGTATATACAAAGATAAAACAGTAACACATATCTTATTGTTACATGTTTTAGGAGTCTTAATTGTATATAAGTATACATCTATATATAAACAGTATGTGTATATGTACTTGGTTACAGGTACATGTGATACATGTGTACCCAGGTAGAATTGGAGCCTGATAGGACTCCAGGTAAACTTGGAGTGCACTCGGAGTGCACTTTGTGTAACCTTTAGTCTACACTCAACTGTAATTCCGTTATTACTGAATGGATTTTTGTTCGGATACCAGAAGTAAAAGGGTTGACTTATCCCCTTTAAAATGATATAAGTTATATTTAACAGTATCAAAAATTAGAAGTGAAAGTGGTGGCCGGAATGAAGCCATATGGAATAAAAATGTCGATATTTACAACTGTTTTCGTTATAATAAATACCCATATCTCAAACATTACTGAACAGATTTTTTTCACCCAAAAACGGAGAATTTAGTACTCTTTCACATGGTATAAACTGTTTGAATACATGTTCAATATTACTTTCAAAAGTGGTGGCCGGAATGAATTGACGTGGTGTGAAAAAATAGCAAAATCGTCAAAGTTACATGTATATTTCCATCTTTATTGCTCCATAACTCTTTCATTACTTAACCGATTTCTGTTCGGGACACACTTTAGACAGGATAATTGTATAGGCTTTAAGCTGATATAACTTTTATTAATATTCATTACAAATTCGGTGCAAAAGTGGTGGCCGGAATGAACCTAGGTGAAATTCACGGACGCCATTTTACAAGTATGTCCAAGCCGATAGCACACTACGTCTAAGCTTATACTAAAACAACAAATAGGCCTACACGGTACACCGGTCACCATGACCAGGTAACTGGCGGCTCGTTCACACCTTGATGAATATAATTAATCTTTAGATGAGCTTACGCTGGCCGACGACTGTTAACTAGGAAGCCAATTATATACTACTTATAAGATAATGCAGTCCAGCTTGCGGATTAAGAGAAGATGTAACTGATCGGTTATCACATATAATTGGTTTTTAATTGATTTGTTTGTGACTTTTGTAAGTGGCCAATGAAATGGTTCATTTCTATGATTCTAAACTGTGTTCACCCACGTGTACAGGTCAAGTAGTATAAATAGATGTACCAAAATGATTAATCCACATGGTTTGATTAATCCACAATATTTACATATTGCTTTACTAGTGCTCCAATACTTTAGTGCTCATAATGTCAGCCCTTATCGCCGGTCATTCACAGGCCAAGTACTTTCATAAGTACTTGCGTCCGAGTGATGATATCTTCGTTGTCTCTCGCAGTGGCTACCGTGTTGAGGAGATGTGGGACGAGATAGAAGAGTTAGCACCCAATTTTGACATTATTGTCTTACATTGTGGTGCTAATAACCTTCACAATGACTCCGTTGCCATCGTCCTCAACCGGTTTCAACTACTGTGTGAGAGGGTTTGGTCAGCTTCCCCGTTGACCCAGATAGCGATATCTGGTTTGTTAGTCCAGATGGGAGGACGCACCCCAGAGACCACATTTCATCGCGAACGTCAACATGAAGGCCCGAGAGATCAACGATTCCCTGAGGACGCTGGCAGACATGATAGAAAAGCTCCATTACATCCCTCATCCGAACTTCACCCGCAGCAGAAAGATTGACGGACAGCTACTAAGTAGAGATGGTCTCCACCTGAGTTTCAAGGGAACCGATCGTGTCATCTACGACCTCCTCGCCGGAATTGCCCACATCAGAACTACGCCAGCCAATACTCGACCCACTACGCCATCCCCTACTCCAACCACTACTCGATCAACCACTACTCCATCCCAGACTCCAGCAACTACTCCAACCACTACTCCATCCCAGACTCGACCCCCAGGCCCTACTCGATCAACCACTACTCCATCTGATACTCCAACCACTACTCGATCAACCACTACTCCATCCCAGACTCGACCCCCTACTCGATCAACCACTACTCCATCCCAGACTCGACCCCCTACTCGATCAACCACTACTCAATCCCAGACTCGACCCCCTACTCGATCAACCACTACTCCATCCCAGACTCGACCCCCTACCCAGACTCCGTACCTTACCGCACTTCTCTCTCTGCCACCCGTTCATGTAGATGTCGAACCAACGTTCGCAGTGAGTGAAGATCCAGCATCATGGCCAGCATTACCACGACGCACTAGTACGACGCCGCCACCAACTAAGACGCCAACTACTGCTGATCCAACCACTACTCGACCTCCAGCAACTACTCGATTAACCACTACTCCATGTGATACTCCAGCAACTACTCCAACCACTACTCCAGCAACCACTACTCCATGTGATACTCCAGCAACTACTCCAACCACTACTCCAGCAACCACTACTCCATGTGATACTCCAGCAACTACTCCAACCACTACTCCAGCAACCACTACTCCATGTGATACTCCAACCACTACTCCAACCACTACTCCAGCAACCACTACTCCATGTGATACTCCAGCCACTACTCCAACCACTACTCGATCACCACTACTCCATGTGATACTCCAGCAACTACTCCAACCACTACTCCATGTGATACTCCAGCAACTACTCCAACCACTACTCCAGCAACCACTACTCCATGTGATACTCCAACCACTACTCCAGCAACCACTACTCCATGTGATACTCCAGCAACTACTCCAACCACTACTCGATCACCACTACTCCATGTGATACTCCAACCACTACTCCAGCAACCACTACTCCATGTGATACTCCAGCAACTACTCCAACCACTACTCCATGTGATACTCAAACCACTACTCCAGCCACTACTCCAACCACTACTCCATGTGATACTCCAGCCATGTGATACTCCAGCAACTACTCCAACCACTACTCCATGTGATACTCCAGCAACTACTCCAACCACTACTCCATGTGATACTCCAGCAAACTACTCCAACTTTAAGTCGTCGACAAAAGAAAAACCGGACAAGACAGCTTCGGAAATCGGTGAGTAAACCAAAGGTCACTACGTCTGTAAGTAAAACGAAGATTACTAGATCGGTAAGTATACCCGAGTCAGAACAACTCCTTGTAGGGGGTGGTGTGCAGGTTTATGACACCAACATCAATATAACAACTGATACCATAGTTAGCATCCTTAAAGATCCTATCACAGATAGAGTTTCGAATATACCACCGGTTAAACCTAAGGGAGGTGAGTGCTACTTAGTTCAATGTAAGAATCCAGACGACTGGAAATGTGATCAGTACCAATGGATCAATAACGGTAGTTCCAATATTTCAGTGAAAGGAGAGATTGATGTTTGTCTAAGTCGTAAGTATTTCAAAATTAAGACTGATGCTAGTTGCAACAAAGGTGTTGTTGGTAGGAATCGTAAAGGTAGAAAAAGGGATTTAGGTAACGCCAATTTTGTCCGTAAAGGTTTTTCTTTATCGTCAAACCCAAATCTGGTTTTAGTCGTATATGAGGGTGACCATACAGAGTATTCCCCTCTTCCACATGGTAATAGTAAGAGTAGTAATACAGAGTTTGTTCGGACATGTCCTTCCGTGCTAAATGATATCAAGAAAATGTCAGAAAATGGTTCGTCCCCTTCAGAAATTTTCGATAGACAGTGTACAAATAGCAACGTAGAAAGTGGCGAGTATATAGGGGTTCTTAATGCTAGGAATGTAAGACAAATCGAGTATGTCACAGAAAAGGTAAGAGAAACTAAACAGCTTACTAGGGATGAAATCTATAATTTGGTTTTACTTGCTCATCACTTGGATGGTTTTGTACACGAGATTGACACAACTTTTAATTGTTAGATTTAGACGATAGCTCAGTAACAATGTGTTCAGGGTATGACACAACTTTTAATCTAGGTGATTTTTATGTGACACCAGTCATTTTCCAACATATCCTTTTTGAAAACAAACCTAACATTCCATTAGCATTTTTGGTACATGAAAGGAAATTTCAAAAATGTCACGAGCGATTGTTTGATTATCTTTGTGAAAAAGTTCCAAAACTTTTGAAAAAGAATATTCCAATTATAACAGATAGAGAAAAGGGTGTTTCTAATGCAATTAAAAAGGTGTTACCAAATTGTACTAATCTGTTTTGCTGGAATCATATTAAAAGAGACTTTAAATACTGGTTACAAAAGATTAGTTTTAGAAAATAATGGTGTCACTTTTGTTGAAAATCAAAAAGCGTTCGTTGTATGTGGGAACAACAATTCTAAATATGCAGTTACATTATATCCAAAGGAAACTTGTCAATGTCCGTCTACTGGAACTTGTTACCATATCATGGCTGCTAGAATGAAAATGGGGGATGAAATTGTAGACAGTAAAACAACCGTTGGTTTAAAACAGTTATCTAAAAACAGTTTAAAAAGAAACGATAAAAAATCAGACAGAGAAAAACCCAGATGTAACGATTATGATAGGGATGTACTTGCGGCACCTGATTCGGTTACTCTTAATCAAGATAATGCTACAATAATGGTAGATAGTACGCCACCTAAAACGCCAAAATCTACGAAAAAACTAGGTCCATCAAAAACTCCTATTCAACAAATAAAGACTCCTACAAATCAATCTATTAAAAAGGAAACCTTAAGTCCTGTAAAAAAGGAAACCACGTGTTCCAAAAAGAAATTAAGATTTCAGTTAGAAGATTCTGATACATGTAATATTAGCGAAGATAATGTACAACTTGTTAAAAAACGTAAAGTCGCTGATAGCACAGAGTCGCTACAAAACCCATGGGTAAATAACTTAAATGAAAGCCATTAACTTAAAATTTCCAATAAAGAATGGATTTGTTCTGATATTATAAATGAAGTACAATCAATAATGTCTAAACAATTTCCTGGTTTGAATGGTTTTCAGTTGACAAACTTAGCTCCAGTATATGATTCAAATAAATGCAAATGGAAAAACCAAATAGCTTTTCAATCTGTAGTTTCACCTTCTGTTCAAATTCACCATAATGGAAGAGACCACTGGGTTACAAGTTTTCAAACAAGTAATGGGGATATATCCGTTCTAGACAGTTTAGCATCAAAAGAAAATCATACAGTTAACACTCCGTCAATCGAACTTCAGCTTTGTAGTATTTACGGTAATAATAAAAGTAGTATCCCAGTCAAAATTTTAGATGTACAGGATCAAAATAATGGCTACGATTGTGTGCTTTTTGCAATAGCTAATATGGTAGAATTTTGTTTTAAAGGTAATTCATTCAAACAAAAAACTAATTTCATTGAAAATCAAATGCGGGATCACTTAATTTGGTGTTTAGATAAAGGTTATTTCATGCCGTTTCCACAGTTCGTTAAAATAGCATCACAACTAAAAAAGGCAAGTAATAACAGTATCACAATAAATTGTAGTTGTTCTTGTGGGTTTCCAGATTGGATGGATGAAATGATTGGCTGTGACTGGAGAACAGGTAGGATACATTGCAAAACGTGGAAACATAAAGAGTGTGCAAATCTTAGAGATTCAGAAGAAGACTGGTTATGTTCCGATCATCGTAGGTTTTAAAAATTCATTTTCATATAACAATGAAACAAAAATATCTATACATAAATAAATAGAATAAAAAGAATTAGAATAAAAAATTAAATTAATTTAAATAAAACAATAAAGCAAAAATATACTGACTCTATGAAAATAAAAGAATAAAAAAAAATGGGCTCCTAAGTAGAACTGCGTCCACGTCGCAGAGCCTGGTAACATTCTAACAGAATGGCTAAAAGTTCTACAGGTAATTTTTCCTTGCTCGAGTTACTTCCCTTGTATTAAAGAACTAGCATGTAGCTTGTGTTGTTTTTACATTAACCTTTTGTTCAAAATGGCGTCCGTGAATTTCACCTAGGTTCATTCCGGCCACCACTTTTGCACCGAATTTGTAATGAATATTAATAAAAGTTATATCAGCTTAAAGCCTATAAAATTATCTTGTCTAGAGTGTGTCCCGAACAGAAATCGGTTAAGTAATAAAAGAGTTGTGGACCAATAAAGATGGAAATTTACATGTAACTTTGACGATTTTGCTATTTTTTCACACATCAATTCATTCCGGCCACCATTTTTGAAAGTAATATTGAACATGTATTCAAACAGTTTATACCATATGAAAGAGTACTAAATTCTCCGTTTTTGGGTGGTTCCCGAACAAAAATCTGTTCAGTAATATTTGAGATATGGGTATTTATTATAACGAAAACAGTTGTAAATATCGACATTTTTATTCCATATGGGTTCATTCCGACCACCACTTTCACTTCTAATTTTTGATACTGTTAAATATAACTTATACCAGTTTAAAGGGGATAAATGAACCCTTTTACTGCTGGTGTCCGAACAAAAATCCATTCAGTAATAACGGAGATATGTCCTAATAAATACAAAATATTATGAAAAATCTCTTCACGCCTGAGTGCATTCCGGGTTTTGTCCTCATCCCCATTTCTACCCGATCCTGTAAATAGTCCAGCCCGGAGTTCGGAGTTGTCCGTCTGCTGAGAAGTAAGATCGTTTGCGACAAAATTGTCTCATTAACTGTCAATTTATGTTTTTGTTTCACAATCAGATAATAATCAAGACATCTATGTGACTTGAAAGAAATATCCCGAAATTAATGGTAATTGTGATAGAAACGAAAGCGGAAGTAATAAAAAGTGGAAATCCCGATGATCACCCTACTCATCGAAGGTGGAGACAGCGCAATGGAACCAGTCTTTACTTGAGAATTGCAAACGTTTAGAAGGGCGAAGTCAAAGGTCAAGTTGATATAACACCAGGTAATTATTTTATGTCGTTATCCTTGTTGTAATGATGTTATAAAAGTACACGGCTAGTTTATAATGTCTGTCCATATAATGATATATTCTGAGGCCAGTGAGGGGGCGGTATGATTACATCGTTTAAAGTGTTTGTTTTACATTTAATTGTATTTGATCCTGGTTAACAGAATTGTCTCCTCAAACAGTTTTTGTCATACAACCTGGCAATGGTCAAGACAATGCTGTGATTAAAAGAAATTATTGAGAAATCAATCGTAATTTTACGAAAAACAAAAGAGGAAGTAAAAAGATGGAAATTCCGATGACGTAATGGGTTTTTCTAACAGAGAAAACAGCCGAGGTGGCACAGACAAGCCAATCGAGCTTGTCATCGGAACAGTGAATCTTTCCCAAGAATGTCATAACATTTAGAAGCATCAAGTCAAAGACCAAGTGTTAATTTAGCGTAAGGTAATTATCTGATATGGTGTTAAGCCTCATTGTAACAATGTATTGTACTTTACCGCCTTGTGAACCTAATGTGTAATATCACTCCAAAGTAACTAATTATGTTTACAGGACTGACAAACTACACACCATATGTACTCTACATGGCCTCAGACCACACTTATACTTCTGGGTCGTTCTACTTAACATTCAAACTCAGTCACATTGCTTGGTGTCAGTACAGTGTACATGTTTTACTCTCTTTGATCATACCGCAGCTTCCCAAAACACACATACGCACTCACCACATGCATGCATGTCGCATGCACGGGAGGCCGTCCGTAAATGACCTTAGCTGTTAATAGGACGTTAAACAAAATAAACCAAACCAAACCAATCTCTTTGATACTCTAGATTTCCACATCACTGTACCTCCAGGGGACCCTTGACCACTTGACCACTATAATTACCTGATTACTACTAAATAAGTGACCTCCAAATGTGTCCATGTAATTATTTCTTCTAAAAACTTTCAGAATAAAAAAGTTAGACATACTAATAAGAGCGCAGCTCAACGCGCCCGAAAGGGCGCGAGAGCGAAGCTCTCTTTAAGACAACACATGTATAAGCTATATTTCCAATAATTCTATATCCTTCAACTTTGAAATCGTGTCCCGCGGGAAAAGTCTCGCACCTCCAGTAGAGGCGGCCATGTTTGAAATCTCGTTCCCTACACGACGAGATCTAAATGATTTTTTCTCTCTCGTCGAAACAAGTAACTGAAAGATAGTTCAAATCACTTAAAAGTTACCATTTCAATTTTCCTATTGTCTGACGAGGTAAATGTATTTTGCGAATTTGATTGACTTGAGATCATGATATCGTTGGTTACCTAAATCGGGACCTTCCCACGTTCGGTGCTGATCAAATATTGGATGCGAGAGTAGAATAAGGGTTTATTTTGCTGCATATGTGCATGATATAGAACAGTTTTCAATTGTATTATCATTGGATAACAACATTATAAGCTCAACTTTCCAGGTTACAACCGAAAACCCTGAAATATTACTGAGTTGAGCATCCCATTCAGAATGGTGCTGTCGTTAAGCGTGACGTCATAAGAATTCAACGTCAAAGATTATGCCACGGATTCCCGCGCTTTCTCAGCGCATAGATTTTAAGAGTTTTTCGTCTTCCATTTGTCTGAAATATGTGATAATTTAAGGGAAACAATTCAATATCTTCTGTATTTTCTTAGTGTGTATAGACTGTATTAACTGCAGTAGTTGCTGCAAATTTTTGTCATAAAACCTTATCAAAACTTGCATTCAAATACATATGTAATAAAATACAGCTCATAATTTTAAAAATATTTTACTTTGTCAATGTCTTTACACCTTGAACTTGAATTGCTGGATATTATGATTAACAAGGCATCGTAAAAAGGAAAGGATAAGTTATCATTGTACAATGTACAGTGTGTATCAAAGCATTTACGTGAATGAGGAGTTTCCATTCTGTTTGTATTAGTCTAACTTTCCAAAATCTATGTGATGTTCAATTACAAACTTCCACATTATAGTTCTCATGGTATAAGTATACAGTGAGGACATTAAGTATACCAAACATTCACAGGAGAAAACAGACTTTGTAATTTGGTTCTTTATGTGGAAAATGAAGCCCACTCACCTTCAGATTTAAATAAAAACATTCATGTTTATAATATATCTTAAATAATAGTTAAAGTGAGTGATTTTGCTTCTTGTTGCTACAACCATTTACTTTGATATATATGCTAATATATGCCCTTGCTTCAATAAAAACAAAACAAATACCAAACCCCTACACGTGCATAAAATGAAAGATATAGATAAACGTCGCTAGTTTCAATTGTAAGTATAGTTTATAGTGATACGATTGCCTTCTAGCATCGCGTTAGTCCCCTTTAGCTCAGTCGGTAAAGCAAATGTCAAGTAAAGCCGGGGGTCGCGGTTCGATGTCGGTGGAGGCACATTACTTGCTTTTCTGTTACATCGGTTAACCACTCCAAGTGCAAGCTATATGAAAATGAGAGGCTAATTCGTTGGGGATAAAAACTGGGTTAATGTGCGTTCGGGTTGAACACGTTTGAAAAGTGAGTAGTGAGGCAATTTTTAGTTTTAAATTGTGTACATAGCGATTTCTAGTGGGGGATTTCCCTTTAGCTCAGCCGATAGAGCGTCGGACCAGTAATTAAGCAGAGAGTCGCAGGTTCGATCCCCTGTGGAGACCATATATTCGCTTTCCCGTTATATATGAAAATCTTGTTGTATCGTCTGCCGTTTTACGTTGTTAGTAGCATATGAAATGTGGCAGTAGAATAGTGATGCCATTATTCAGTGCACATGTCATCATGGACGGGATATGACATGTACGATCATTTGGAATTTGGAAACTAAAGACAATGACTGTCACATCGGGACAAACAATAAGAATTTCAGGTGATATACGAATTGATGTAATACATCGTTAATTTTAAAAGGTGTTTACATGTTGTTATTTTTAAACGAACATTAATGTTCGGTTATTGCCATCAAGAACTGGACTGAAAAATATGACCATATTTGGTAACCACATTCACCAATACGCCATCTGGACTAAGACCACAATTAAGTACTTCCGGGTTCAGGCCCCACGAATGAAGTCCCCTGAAAAATGTATGTATTTCAGGAAAACAAATCAAATGCCTCTTTGAACTTGATTTCTGTTGATGAATTTAATGTGGATTTATAGTAGAGATGTCAATCTAGGTTTTGTGATGTAAAATAATAATATTGATCATTTATTATGTGCTCCAGGACCCTGTGTGATGAGTCCTGATTTGACCTCTACCCCTGACCCGGATGTATATAATCCACGTTGGTGACACATTTTGACAGCTATCTCCAGAAAATGCTGAACATGCTGGGTTGAAACTTTTATATTTTGCTTCTCAGATGTTGGTCTTGGCCAGGTGAGATGGAAAGTTGCATATGAGATGTTGGGAATTTATTATGAATTTTAATGTTACAATGAAACATATAGCGAAGCTAATTGTGGTCTTAGTCCTAATATGATAGGCCCTGAAATACATGTTTTTATTTGACAAATCCACATTTTTTGGCCGATTCTCTTAAAATTTGACATACTTGTTGACAGTTATATTTGTGATTAGTTAGGAAAGATATTTTTCAAATTTAACATGAATTTAACTTCAAATTAAATTTTAAAATGATTTTTTATGTTATTTTTTTAGAATTTTTTTATTATTTTTGTATTGTTTTTTATTTCAATATTTGACATGGTCATGTATTCTATAGGGACTGATTGTTAGATTTGAAAATGTAAAACATATTTATTTTAATTTTTTTAATTGATTTGAGGGTATTAGCTATTGTATCCAGAGACACAACATTCCCGACCACCGCCACGGGGAGGCTCCCTCTTTAGGTAGTCATATATATTTGTATATGTAACTTTTTTGTTGTTGTTACACATTTGTTTTTGAATTTTGAATTCAATGTCTTATTTTCAGGTTTCCCACTGTATCTTAAACAGTTTGTTTTGGCTTCTCAACATAGATGATCCTGAAGCTGATTGTCTCCCCTGCATTTGCTGGATCTAGCTGTCCTCTCCTGTAGTTAGACTTCCGAGCAGACTTGGACCTCTCGCATGATCTTGGTGCTGTTCTACTGGTAGCGATAGAGTTCTCTTTTTCATTTTAGGTTTATACTTTGCTGTATAGTTCTCTGAGCTCAGTTGAACCAGCTTATGCTTCACTTCCCTCCACCCCTCTTCTCTGCCTATGGGTGGACAGCATAACAGTAATTGTAAACAAGTGCTGGCTAGGGTGTCTATTGGTGGTAACTCACTGTGGTTGGTCACTGCAAGTCTTTATTGTTGCATTTAGATTATTTCATGTCCTTATGAGACCTGATTAATGCTTTGAAACAGTTCTGATGTCAGTCTGATAACAAAATTAAAATATTTTGAAGCAAAATTTTAAATTCTTTAAAAATTAAAGTTTAAATTTGAAATTGGGAGCAAACTATATATAGTTATATGCAGTGAATATCAAAGTTTCTAAACCAGTTTACAGAATTGAAATATCTCAATTATTGAAAAAACTGTTTCATTTTATCTATCACATGATATCAGAAATATACATAGTAGCTGTGTGTAGAATTGTGTCTTGATTTTCAGTGTCAATAGGGTGTTTTTAGATCTCTGTAATTCCTGTTTTATGTGTCATAGAGTAATTCTGTTTTCACAGCATGATTTCAAATAGCTCAAAGTTTATGAAAATAATTATTTTAAGTTTTTGACAAAAATAGTGTCCTATAATAGGACTAAGACCACAATTAAGTACTTCCGGGTTCAGGCCCCACGAATGAAGTCCCCTGAAAAATGTATGTATTTCAGGAAAACAAATCAAATGCCTCTTTGAACTTGATTTCTGTTGATGAATTTAATGTGGATTTATAGTAGAGATGTCAATCTAGGTTTTGTGATGTAAAATAATAATATTGATCATTTATTATGTGCTCCAGGACCCTGTGTGATGAGTCCTGATTTGACCTCTACCCCTGACCCGGATGTATATAATCCACGTTGGTGACACATTTTGACAGCTATCTCCAGAAAATGCTGAACATGCTGGGTTGAAACTTTTATATTTTGCTTCTCAGATGTTGGTCTTGGCCAGGTGAGATGGAAAGTTGCATATGAGATGTTGGGAATTTATTATGAATTTTAATGTTACAATGAAACATATAGCGAAGCTAATTGTGGTCTTAGTCCATCTACTGTCTGTTTCAATGAAATATGGCTGCCCCCATTGCCTTACGCTTCAAATGATTTACCTGCAAAAACATCTTCGTTTTATATAGTAGTTTTACCGAAAATGTTGAAATATATTCAGTAGATATTTTCAAGATGCATACGATTTGAGAAATGCATAACGCTAGCGAAATGTTAAGACTAAATGAACCTGAACTTTGCAAATAACTCCAGGTCGATATATTTATGTAAACAACTATTGCGCAGGCGCATTCGTCTCCGGATGTTTAGAAAGTTTTGCTCTTCCGTGTTCATTCCAAAACGGCTGACATTAAGCATAGGTCTGCAAATATGTCCGCGATTTTCTTAAATATGTAATATGCATATTCTCGAATGTTACATCATTATCAACTAGGTGTGTATTTCTATAATTTAGAGAAAGAAATATATCAATAACGGCATACGATACGATACATTGTATCATGCTATATAGGTTACTGTACGTGTTAACGGTGTTTGCGAGAAAAAGAACTGTACATATGTACTGTAGTCTATAGACTTACAATTAGGTGGCATTTGTGGTCGGGGTGACTGATCATAGCGTTAACGTTGTCATCGATTTCCATATACCAATTTCCTTTGACGAAAATGACCAATAAATCAAATGCAAATGATAATATCTTGTTATGTGCACGGGATTGCTTGTTGTAGGCGATATACGTGTACTTGGAACGTATTTACTGTTGTAAGGGAGGTAACTGCAAGATTACGGAAATCAAAAGTTAAACCAATTTGATTGGTCGATTCTTCCATGACTTTGGCAGGGGGTTTACAATCGAAGTGACAGATAACTACGGCAATATTCGGATGATATCAACAATAACATTTTTGGATACGTGTGGTTGGCAGTTGTCATGTTTAAAATGAAAAATTATATAGCTTGTTTTTTTTTCGGCAAAGACGAGAATATTTACTGAAACGGACCACACGTGAAGCGGACTTGGAAATACCGAAACGAAGAAAAATGGGGCTTAATTATAATAGAAATTGGCATTATTTTCAGAGAATTGACCAAAATATATGTTCTTCAATGCCTAATTGTATCATATATAAAATATTAGAGGTTTATTTGACCGAATTTTAAATTAATTATTCATTTGCGAATCGTGGCCCGATTGTCGTTAGAGTTGAATTACCGAAATGGCCGATAGTGGACCCAAAATCGATATTTTTATGAGAATTTTTTCGATTGTGACGAACTACTGAGACGGTGTTAAGTTCATGTTAAGTCAATCTGATTAAAATCAGCTGTTACATGGCTACGTTTACTATGCACTACGTCTACAAGGTAAATTTTTTTAAAGACGGAAATCCGGATTATCTAAAAACAAATGCAAAAATACTTGTGATATTCACTTAATTTGATATTCAGCCGTTAATTGTTATATGTAGTTTTATAACTTCTGACATATTGTGATTGATACTCTATATAATATTGCTGTGGAATTTGTGTTATTTTTCTAACAAATTCATTTTAATAATTTGTTAATTTAGAATTTTCATCAAGTCATGATGAAGACTTGAAATTCTCACTACACCATACTTCAAACACGGCGTAATCAATGAATTGATTGACTGAAAATTGAAGTCAAGCAAATGAGTTAAGATTTACCTTAAATATTTTTTCAATATACAACAAATGTTCAGATGACTTTTTGTGCCATGCTGTTACAAGATTTCAGAACTATAAATCAATAACAAAATGGTTCATATATTTCTATATATGACTTCACAAATTATGTGGGGTCTGAAGATCTGAATGAAGATATTAAACGATGTATTGAATTATTTTTATTAAATATTCAAGTCACAGATCATTCTCTTTTAAAAATATTGATTTCAGGTCCATTTTGGTAATTCAGCTATGACGGCAATCAGGCCTCGAAGGCGAATGATTACAAAAATTTTAAATACATAATGTACTTCTCGGTCAAATAAACCCCTAATATTTTACATATGATTAATTTTGACATTGGAGAACATATACTTGTGTCCATTCTCTAATATAAGCACTGGTAGAAAGTACAGAATAGAGCTACATAAATATATTATCAACATTACTAATTACCTCGGTAAATAAACATTTTACATAAACCTCCCATGACTGATGGTGAACTTAAACTTGCAAATCTCCTGTGTCATTCCAATTTTGATATGTGTAAATATATACACGTACGGTATATATATAGATATAAATATGGAATGATTCACAAATTTGCATACAGTTATGGAATCTTATAACACCCCGAAAAATGTTCTCTCCACATACAGGATGTGATTTGTGCAATTACATTGCTGAACTGTGTGGTTCACTATGATTGGATGATCAACATTGGAAAGGGACAATGAATAGGGAATGTGTCGTCCCATCGAATGGACTGTAACCTTTATCAGCTTTGAAGCTGAAAATGAAGCTTGAAGTTTTCTTTTCCTATTTGATGAAGATAGTCTTTATATGGTTGTTAGCTCACCTGCCCGAAGGGCAAGTGAGCTTATGCCGTGGCGCAGCGTCCGTCATCCGTCCGTCCGTCCGGCGTCAACTTTTCCATTCAAGCAACTTCTTCTCAATAACCAAAAGGCCCAGAGACCTAATATTGGGCATGTAGCATGCTGGGGTGAAGGGCTACCAAATTTGTTCAAATGAATAACGTTGACCTTCATTCAAGGTCACAGGGGTCAAAAAGGCTAAAATCTTTAAACGACTTCTTCTCAATAACCAAGAGTCCCAGGGAGTTGATATGGGGTCTGTAGCATGCTGGGGTGAAGGGCTACCAAGTTTGTTCAAATGAATGACCTTGACTTTCATTCAAGGTCACAGGGGTCAAATATGCTAAAAAAATAAATAAACGACTTCTTCTAAATAGCCAAATAACCCAGGGACTTGATATTGGGTTTGTAGCATGCTGGGGTAAATGGCTAGCAAGTTTGTTTAAATGAATGACCTTGACCTTCATTCAAGGTCACAGGAGTCAAAAAGGCTAACAATTTTAAACGACTTCTTCTCAATAACAAACAGTTCCAGAGACCTTATATTTGGCCTGCAGCATGCTAGGGTAAAGGGCTCCAAAGTTTGTTCAAATGAATGACCTTGACCTTCATTCAAGGTCACAGGAGTCAAAAAGGCTAAAATCTTTAAACGACTTCTTCTAAATAGCCAGATGACCCAGAGACCTAATATTGGGTTTGTAGCATGCTGGGGTAAATGGCTACAAAGTTTGTTTAAATGAATGACCTTGACCTCCATTCAAGGTCACAGGAGTCAAAAAGGCTAAAAATTTTAAACGACTTCTTCTCAATAACAAACAGTTCCAGAGACCTTATATTTGGCCTGCAGCATGCTAGGGTAAAGGGCTCCAAAGTTTGTTCAAATGAATGACCTTGACCTTCATTCAAGGTCACAGGAGTCAAAAAGGCTAAAATCTTTAAACGACTTCTTCTAAATAGCCAGATGACCCAGAGACCTAATATTGGGTTTGTAGCATGCTGGGGTAAATGGCTACAAAGTTTGTTTAAATGAATGACCTTGACCTTCATTCAAGGTCACAGGAGTCAAAAAGGCTAAAAATTTTAAACGACTTCTTCTCAATAACAAACAGTTCCAGAGACCTTATATTTGGCCTGCAGCATGCTAGGGTAAAGGGCTCCAAAGTTTGTTCAAATGAATGACCTTGACCTTCATTGAAGGTCACAGGAGTCAAAAAGGCTAAAATCTTTAAACGACTTCTTCTCAATAACCAAGAGTCTCAGAGACCTAATATTTGGCCTGTAGCATGCTGGAGTGAAGGGCTAGCAAGTTTGTTCAAATGAATGACCTTGACCTTCATTCAAGGTCACAGGAGTCAAAAAGGTTAAAAATTTTAAACGACTTCTTCTCAATAACAAACAGTTCCAGAGACCTTATATTTGGCCTGCAGTATGGTAGGGTAAAGGGCTCCAAATTTTCTTCAAATGAATGACCTTGACCTTCATTCAAGGTCACAGGAGTCAAAAAGGCTAAAATCTTTAAACGACTTCTTCTCAATAACCAAGAGTCTCATTGACCTAATATTTGGCCTGTAGCATGCTGGGATGAAGGGCTCCCAAGTTTGTTCAAATGAATGACCTTGACCTTCATTCAATTTCACAGAGGCCAAAAAGGCTAAAATCTTTAAACGACTTCTTCTCAATAACCAACAGTCCCAGGGAGTTGATATTGGGTCTGTAGCATGCTGGGGTAAATGGCTAGCAAGTTTGTTTAAATGAATGACCTTGACCTTCATTCAAGGTCACAGGAGTCAAAAAGGCTAACAATTTTAAACGACTTCTTCTCAATAACAAACAGTTCCAGAGACCTTATATTTGGCCTGTAGCATGCTGGGGTGAAGGGCTACCTAGTTTGTTCAAATAAATGAACTTGACTTTCATTCAATGTCACAGGGGCCAAAAAGGCTAACATCTTTCAACGACTTCTTCTCAATAACCAAGAGACCCAGGGAGTTGATATGGGGTCTGTAGCATGCTGCGGTAAGGGGCTACCAAGTTTGTTCAAATGAATGACCTTGACCTTCATTCAAGGTCACAGGAGTCAAAAAGGCTAAACATTTTTAATGACTTCTCAATAACAAACAGTTCCAGAGACCTTATATTTGGCCTGTAGCATGCTGGGGTGAAGGGCTAACTAGTGTGTTCAAATAAATGAACTTGACTTTCATTCAATGTCACAGGAGTCAAAAAGGTTAAATTTTTTAAACGACTTCTCAATAACCAAGAGTCCCAGGGAGTTGATATTGGGTCTGTAAAATGCTGGGGTAAAGGGCTACCAAGTGTGTTCAAATGAATGACCTTGACCTTCATTCAAGGTCACAGGAGTAAAAAAGTCTAAAATCTTGAAACAACTTCTCAATAACCAAGAGTCCCATGGAGTAAATATTGGGTCTGTAGCATGCTGGGGTGAAGGGCTACCAAGTTTTTTTCAAATGAATGACCCTGACTCACATTCAAGGTCACGTCGATCAAGTATGCTTAAATCTTTAAATGACTTTTAGCCAAAGTGCAGAGAGACATTATATTGGTCCTGTAGCATGCTTTCAAATAACTGCAGGATCCATATATGAAAAGATCACTGCATTGCAGGTGAGCGATTTGGGCCCATTGGGCCCTTGTTATTCTTTATCACATTGTGTACAATACTGTAATTATACCAGAAGTATGTCTTCTCATATAAAGATTTATTAACAAGTCAAGTTTTTTGTTTTGAAGTACCATATATGCTTGAGTAAAGTTTCAATAGGATACATTCCAATCCGGGCCTTGATTAGCAGCTCTGGTTTTGGTTTTCAGTAGTTCTTTATGTGTGTTTCATCATATTAAGTTGAAATATGCTAAACTAACGATGGAACTAGCCTAAATTTAGTGCATATTAGAAGTTGGCATCAATAAGGTCACAGAGTCCTGGCTGTATTATAACTGATGATGCCTTCCCGAAAGAAAGAAGACATATCTTATTTTCATCCATCCAAGATAGATCAATAAACATGCATGTGTTCAATCATATCAGAACAGCTGCAAACATTTCAAATTATTTGCAATTAATTCCTAAACCAATATCAGTAAAGTTATCGACTTTAAACTTACTGATTTTGCATTCAACAATAATGTTCGTTTACAGTACTTCCAGTACTTTGATTGTCTGTCGTTGTGCGTCTTCGTCCGTAAACAATTTACATTTTCAACTTCTTCTCCAAAACCACAGAACCAAATTCAATGAAATTTGGCAGGGAGCTTCTATGGCTAAAGGTCAACTAAAATTGTGAAATATATAGATATATGGTCCCCATCCCCCAGGGGCCTGAGGGGAGGGGCCAAAAAGGGTCGAATTGACTGAAATTTCAAAAATCTTCTTCTCTACTCTCATGATCAGATATGGTAGAATCAAATACTCTTCATTATAAGATGGAATGGTCTTAAGGTGCTTTACCAAAATTGTGAATTTCATTACCCTGGGGTCTCGCGTTTGCCCCCTGGGGAGGGGGTAAACTTTACTATAGTTCATAGGGAAATCACATTTTTGACTATTATTTGTTGGATTTGTATTGGAATTCATTCTAACTTGGTTCAAATTATCAGCATGAGATGACGGTTTGATGGTATGTACATGTTGGCCCTGGTTGACCCCCAGGGGCTGGTGGACGGGGCCAAAACGGGTCAAATTGACTGAAATTTCAAAAATCTTCTTGTTACAAACCAAATAAGGTAGAATCAAATACTCTTCACAGATGGAAGGGTCTTAAGGTGCTGTTACCATAATTGTGAATTTTCTAGTCCTGGGGTCTCACATTTGCCCCTTGGGAGGGGATAAACTTTACTATAGTTATAGGGAAATCACATTTTTATCCCCCGCGAACGCGTTTGTGCATAACCGTTCAATGCAGCTCCTTGAAACTTTCTGTATATATTATACTATATATATTAAGTTCCCTAGTTGTGCCTTTGGCTATTGCGGACCTTCCATTTTCGGTATTTTTTCTGTCACCATGGAAACTTAGTCAAAAATCCTGGCTATAACTCCATAACCGTCCGCCGCAGCTCCTTGAAATTTTCTGTATAAATATGACCGAGTGTTGTTCTCCATGATGATGTCACAAAATATCACACCCAGTGATTTTTTCATCCCATTTTTAGGTCACCTGAGACAAAGTCTCAAGTGACCTATTCTTATCGCCTTTTGTCCTGCGTCGTCCGTCGTCCGTCCGTAAACAATTTACATTTTCAGCTTCTTCTCCAAAACCACTGAACCAAATTCAATGAAATTTGGCAGGGAGCTTCTATGGCTAAAGTTCAACTAAAATTGTGAATTATATGGTCCCCATCTCCCAGGGGCCTGAGGGGCGGGGCCAAAAAGGGTCAAATTGACTAAAACTTCAAAAATCTTCTTCTCTACTCTCAGATAAGCTGGAATCAAACACTCTTCATAGATGAAAGGATCTTGAGGTGCTTTACCAAAATTGTGAATTTCATGACCCTGGGGTCTCATGTTTGCCCCTGGGGAGGGGGTAAACTTTGCTATAGTTTATATAGGGAAATCACATTTTTGACTATTATTTGTTGGATTTGTATTGGAATTCATTCTAACTTGTATCAAATTATCAGCATGGGATGACACTTTGATGATATGTACATGTTTGCCCTAGTTGACCTCCAGGGGCTGGTGGGCGGGGCCAAAAGGGTCAAATTGACAAAAATTTCAAAAATCTTCTTCTCTACTCTCAGATATGGTAGAATCAAATGCTCTACATAGATGGAAGGATCTTAAGGTGCTTTACCAAAATTGTGAATGACCCTGGGGTCTCACGTTTGCCCCTGGGGAGGGGGTAAACTTTACAATAGTTTATATAGGGAAATCACATTTTTGACTATTATTTGTTGGATTTGTATTGGAATTCATTCTAACTTGGTTCAAATTATCAGCATGAGATGACAGTTTGATGGTATGTACATGTTGGCCCTAGTTGACCCCCAGGGGCTGGTGGGCGGGGCCAAAAAGGGTAAAATTTACAAAAATTTCAAAAATCTTCTTCTCTACTCTCAGATATGGTAGAATCAAATGCTCTACATAGATGGAAGGATCTTAAGGTGCTTTACCAAAATTGTGAATTTCATGACCCTGGGGTCTCACGTTTGCCCCTGGGGACGGGGTAAACTTTACTATAGTTTATATAGGGAAATCACATTTTTGACTATTATTTGTTGAATTTTTATTGGAATTCATTCTAACTTCGTTAACATTATCAGCTTGGGATGACAGTTTGATGGTATGTACATGTTGGCCCTGACTGACCCCCAGGGGCTGATGGGCGGGGCCAAAAAGGGTCAAATTAACAGAAATTTTAAAAATCTTCTTCTTACAGCCCAAATAAGGTAGAATTAAATACTCTTCACAGATCGAAGGGTCTTAAGGTGCTTTACCATACTTGTGAAATTCCTAGCCCTGGGGACTCGCGTTTGCCCCATGGGAGGGGATAAATTTTACTATAGTTATAGGGAAATCACATTTTTGACTATCATTTGTTTTATTTGTTTTGAAATTCATTCTTTCATTCAAATTTACTGAAATATTTCAGGAATCAGGTGACCGTTAAGGCCCATGGGCCTCTTGTTACAGGGGCCTGTACCTTTTCAATTAGGAAAATACAGCGATATTTTCCCCGATTGGGAAAATTTGCTGTTGGTTTTAGATGCAAAAGAAAAAAAATGATAATAATAATAAGTCAATAACACATCCAAATATTTATTTATCTGTTAAACTTTCAACATTCATCTGGCCTAATGATTCCTAATAGCTATCTAAAGGGCCATTTTCCTTGTTTTTGTCCCTTGAACTTGTCCACCAATGAGTCCAGGTCAGAGGTCATGTTTTTCCATTTTCTTGAAGGATGTTGTGTCCCAAGTTTTACACCCTTTAATTGTAACAAATGGCTTACAACTTGAATGTGCACCAAATCAAACAATTCTCAAACAATTCTCAGTACTTGCACATGTAGCCACATGTCACTCTACTGTGATAAAGCCAAGAGAAGGCAGATTCATATTTGGCAGCATTAAATTTTCGTCTATTGCACTGATTCTCTTTTTTTCCCCGATAAAGTTAATATCAGACTTTCCTCGCGGGTTACATGTATATTGATTTTTGCTACGGGTAAACATTCCGTCTGGACGGTTGATAACAGATTCAATGTTGGATGATGATTCATTGGTTGACGGGTTGTTTGGTATATCGCCGCCGGAAGACTTTTTGAAGAAGTCACTCACTTTCGTAAGGCCTTTACTATCTTTTTTTTGTCAGTCTTTTGACATAATACTTCGAGTTGTGCGACTCTTGTTTACATGATCTTAAACTTTCAAGCGCTTGTCATAGCATACGTGAGACACGTGTGCAATTAAAACACTTGATCGACACAAACTTTCGCGGTGCGCTCGATTTGAAAAATTGAGGAAAACGACATCGATTAATTCAGACACGGAAACAGAAACCACAGGAATTTGCGATATCGAACGCGACCAACATAAAACGAGAACACCGGCGTTGAAGATTTCTTGTGAAATACATTTTGATCAGCATTTCTTTATACCAATTGATGTGAAGGGATATTGTCTGAATAGGAAAATATGAGCAAGAAATTGGGAAAATACAACAAAATTTTTCTAGGGGAAGGGGCCGAAATGTGGCCCCAAATCGACCCTAAAAAAACGCTGACACCAGTCCAATGTTGCCTTTCCTCATGTTTTATTTTAACTATAAACATGAATACATGAGGTACATAGTTGTCCAACAGCTCTTAGTCACACCCATATATATCATCCATACTTGGAACTTAACTGTTCACTGTTTACTCTAAACCAGAGTCTGAATATAATATTTTAGTATCCAAGAAAACCTCCTTCTAATTGATATAGTCCTTCTAATGGAATCTTTCCTTTGTGGAATCCTAGATTCTCCTTCTAATGGAATCTTTCCTTTTTGGAATCCTAGATTCTCCTTCTAATGGAATGTTCTCCTTCTTTAGATTCTCCTTATTTTGTAATTCCTTATTTTGATGATGTTGATGTTGATGTTGCTGGTTTAAAGTCTCGATTTAGGTTACAACCTCTACTCGCGACTCTAGGTTAGAACATTAGTCCGGGTCGACTGTTAGATGTTGTCAGTTGGTGATCCCCTCCTCCTTTCTCAACACGGGCTTGGGACCGGCTACGGCGGAGTTACCTTATTTTGGGCTCTTAGCCCTTAACTTTATACTTTTAGCTCGTCCCTCACGGAGGACACGCAATATAGACTCCCTAGGGATCTCTGGATATTGCTTGACAAGACCAGTTTGTATTTCTTACACTATAGTTTCATTTATCATAGCAAACAAACTTCACTATTTACAATCAATATAAAAGTTGTATCTGAAAGAGGACACTTACTATTTTATACTGATATAGAAATTACATAAAACCATTATTAAGTATAAATGTTACCTTAGAAATACAGACTTCTATTTACTGTACATTTCAGTTAAGCCAAGCTTAGTTGTTTTGAAATTCATTCTAAATTTGTTAACATTATTAATTTATCAGCATGGGATGACTGCTTAATGGTATGCACATGTTGACCCTGACTGATCCCAAAAAGTGTCAATCAAATTTACTGCAATATTTCAAAAATCAGGTGACCGTTAAGGCCCATGGGCCTCTTGTAATTAGAATATATTCACTTCTTAATGATTATTTCTCCTTGTGACAAATCTCATCAAATTAGCTTATTGAATGAATTATATAGGAATTGTATTGCTCTTTAAGATCAAGTAGTTAAGTAATAAAAGTTGAATGTAAATGTATGTGACGTCGTCAGTGAGAACTATTTTGTAGAATGAATTATAAATCATGTAAGAGTGCATTAATGTTATAATATCTTTGTTATCCATTAAGTTGTACAACTTATGGAATAGAGTTGAATTAAATACAGTTAATTAATGATTCACGGAATCATCACTGGATGGAATAGAGTTGAATTAAATACAGTTATTTAATGATTCATGGAATCATCACTGGAGTACATGTAACCAATATCCTATACAAACACTAATCTAATTATCCCCCGCGAAACACGTTTGCGGGGGATATTAAATTGGGCTCCGTCCGTCCGTGTGTCCATCCGAGATTCATTTCCGGGCTATAACTCCATAACTGTTTAATGCAGCTCCTTGAAACTTTCTGTATATATCAGACTAGTGCCCTAGTTGTGCCTTTTCCTATTGCGGACCTTCCATTTTCGGTATTTTTTCTGTCACCATGGAAACTTAATCAAAAATACCAAATTACTGTTTCCTTTTGTTTTCGGGCTATCACTCCATAACCGTTCAACGCAGCTCCTTGAAACTTTCTGAATATATCAGACTAGTTGTGCCTTTTGCTATTGGGGACCTTCCATTTCGGTATTTTTAGCCCACCATCATCAGATGGTGGGCTATTCAAATCGCCCTGCGTCGGTGGTCCGTCGTCCGTCCCTCCGTCCCTCCGTCCGTCCGTCCCTCCGTCCGTCCCTCCGTCCGTCCCTCCGTCCGTCCGTAAACAATTCTTGTTATCGCTAATCCTCAGAAAGTACTAAAGGGATCTCTCTCCAATTTCATATGTGGGTTCCCCTTGGTGCCTAGTTATGCATATTGCATTTTGAGACCAATCGAAAAACAACATGGCCGGCAGGCAGCCATCTTGGATTTTGATAATTGAAGATTGTTATCGCTATTTCTGAGAAAGTACTGAAGGGATCTTTCTCAAATTTCATATGTAGGCTCCCCTTGGTGCCTAGTTATGCATATTGCATTTTGAGACCAATCGGAAAACAACATGGCCGACAGGCAGCCATCTTGGATTTTGATAATTGAAGTTTGTTATCGCTATTTCTGAGAAAGTACTGAAGGGATCTTTCTCAAATTTCATATGAAGGTTTCCCTTGGTGCCTAGTTATGCATATTGCATTTTGAGACCAATCAGAAAACAACATGGCCGACAGCCAGCCATCTTGGATTTTGACAATTAAGTTTGTTATCGCTATTTCTGGGAAAATACTAAAGGGATCTTTCTCAAATTTCATATGTAGGCTTCTCTTGGTGCCTAGTTATGCATATTGCATTTTGAGATTAATTGTCAAACAACATGGCCGACAGGCAGCCATCTTAGATTTTGACAATTGAAACTTATTATCGCTATTTCTAAGAAAGTGCTGAACTGATCTTTCTCAAATTTCATATGTAGGTTCCCCTCGATGCAAATTGCATTTTGGGACTAATCGGAAAACAACATGGCCGACAGGCAGCCATCTTGGATTTTACAATTGAAGTTTGTTATCGCTATTTCTCAGAAAGTACGAAAAGGATCTTTCTCAAATTTCATATGTAGGTTCCCCTTGGTGCATAGTTATGCATATTGCATTTTGAGAATAATCGAAAAACAACATGGCCGACAGGCAGCCATCTTAGATTTTGACAATTGAAACTTATTATCGCTATTTCTAAGAAAGTGCTGAACTGATCTTTCTCAAATTTCATATGTAGGTTCCCCTCGATGCAAATTGCATTTTGGGACTAATCGGAAAACAACATGGCCGACAGGCAGCCATCTTGGATTTTACAATTGAAGTTTGTTATCGCTATTTCTCAGAAAGTACGAAAAGGATCTTTCTCAAATTTCATATGTAGGTTCCCCTTGGTGCATAGTTATGCATATTGCATTTTGAGAATAATCGAAAAACAACATGGCCGACAGGCAGCCATCTTGGGTTTTGACAATTGAAGTTTGTTTTCGCTATTTCTCAGAAAGTACTAAAGGGATCTTTCTCAAATTTCATATATATGGTTCCCCTTAGTGCCTAGTTATGCATATTGTATTTTGAAACTAATCGGAAAACAACATGGCCGACAAGCAGCCATCTTGGATTTTGACAATTGAAGTTTGTTATCGCTACTTCTCAGAAAGTAATGAAGGGATCTTTCTCAAATTTCAAATGTAGAGTCCCCTTGGTGCCTAGTTATGCATATTGCATTTTGAGACCAATCGGAAAACAACATGGCCGACAGGCAACCATCTTGGATTTTGACAATTGAAGTTTGTTATCGCTATTTCTAAGAAAGTTCTGAAGGGATCTTTCTCAAATTTCATATGTAGGTTCTCCTCGGTGGCTAGTTATGCATATTGCATTTTGAGACCAATCGGAAAACAACATGGCCGACAGGCAGCCATCTTGGATTTTTACAATTAAGTTTGTTATCGCTATTTCTGAGAAAGTGCTGAAGGGATCTTTCTCAAATTTCAAATGTAGAGTCCCCTTGGTGCCTAGTTATGCATACTGCATTTTGAGACCAATCGGAAAACAACATGGCCGACAGGCAGCCATCTTGGATTTTGACAATTGAAGTTTGTTATCGCTATTTCTGAGATAATGCAGAAGGGATCTTTCTCAAATTTCATATGTATGTTTCCCTTGGTGCCTAGTTATGCATATTGCATTTTGAGACCTATCAGAAAACAACATGGCCGACAGGCAGCCATCTTGGATTTGGACAATTGAAGTTTGTTATCGCTATTTCTGAGAAAGTGCAGAAGTGATCTTTCTCAAATTTCATATTTATATTCCCCTTGGTGCCTAGTTATGCATATTTCATTTTGAGACTAATTGTAAAACAACATGGCCGACAGGCAGCCATCTTAGATTTTGACAATTGAAACTTATTATCGCTATTTCTAAGAAAGTGATGAAGGGATCTATCTGAAATTTCATATGTAGGTTCCCCTCGGTGCCTAGTTATGTATATTGCATTTCGAGACCAATCGGAAAACAACATGGCCAACAGGCAGCCATCTTGGGTTTTGACAATTGAAGTTTGTTTTCGCTATTTCTCAGAAAGTACTGAAGGGATCTTTCTCAAATTTCATATGTAGGTTCCCCTCGGTGCCTAGTTATGCATATTGCATTTTGAGACCAATCAGAAAACAACATGGCCGACAGCCAGCCATCTTGGATTTTGACAATTAAGTTTGTTATCGCTATTTCTGGGAAAATACTAAAGGGATCTTTCTCAAATTTCATATGTAGGCTTCTCTTGGTGCCTAGTTATGCATATTGCATTTTGAGATTAATTGTCAAACAACATGGCCGACAGGCAGCCATCTTAGATTTTGACAATTGAAACTTATTATCGCTATTTCTAAGAAAGTGCTGAACTGATCTTTCTCAAATTTCATATGTAGGTTCCCCTCGATGCAAATTGCATTTTGGGACTAATCGGAAAACAACATGGCCGACAGGCAGACATCTTGGATTTTACAATTGAAGTTTGTTATCGCTATTTCTCAGAAAGTACGAAAAGGATCTTTCTCAAATTTCATATGTAGGTTCCCCTTGGTGCATAGTTATGCATATTGCATTTTGAGAATAATCGAAAAACAACATGGCCGACAGGCAGCCATCTTGGGTTTTGACAATTGAAGTTTGTTTTCGCTATTTCTCAGAAAGTACTAAAGGGATCTTTCTCAAATTTCATATATATGGTTCCCCTTAGTGCCTAGTTATGCATATTGTATTTTGAAACTAATCGGAAAACAACATGGCCGACAAGCAGCCATCTTGGATTTTGACAATTGAAGTTTGTTATCGCTACTTCTCAGAAAGTAATGAAGGGATCTTTCTCAAATTTCAAATGTAGAGTCCCCTTGGTGCCTAGTTATGCATATTGCATTTTGAGACCAATCGGAAAACAACATGGCCGACAGGCAACCATCTTGGATTTTGACAATTGAAGTTTGTTATCGCTATTTCTAAGAAAGTGCTGAAGGGATCTTTCTCAAATTTCATATGTAGGTTCTCCTCGGTGGCTAGTTATGCATATTGCATTTTGAGACCAATCGGAAAACAACATGGCCGACAGGCAGCCATCTTGGATTTTTACAATTAAGTTTGTTATCGCTATTTCTGAGAAAGTGCTGAAGGGATCTTTCTCAAATTTCAAATGTAGAGTCCCCTTGGTGCCTAGTTATGCATACTGCATTTTGAGACCAATCGGAAAACAACATGGCCGACAGGCAGCCATCTTGGATTTTGACAATTGAAGTTTGTTATCGCTATTTCTGAGATAATGCAGAAGGGATCTTTCTCAAATTTCATATGTATGTTTCCCTTGGTGCCTAGTTATGCATATTGCATTTTGAGACCTATCAGAAAACAACATGGCCGACAGGCAGCCATCTTGGATTTGGACAATTGAAGTTTGTTATCGCTATTTCTGAGAAAGTGCAGAAGTGATCTTTCTCAAATTTCATATTTATATTCCCCTTGGTGCCTAGTTATGCATATTTCATTTTGAGACTAATTGTAAAACAACATGGCCGACAGGCAGCCATCTTAGATTTTGACAATTGAAACTTATTATCGCTATTTCTAAGAAAGTGATGAAGGGATCTAACTGAAATTTCATATGTAGGTTCCCCTCGGTGCCTAGTTATGTATATTGCATTTCGAGACCAATCGGAAAACAACATGGCCAACAGGCAGCCATCTTGGGTTTTGACAATTGAAGTTTGTTTTCGCTATTTCTCAGAAAGTACTGAAGGGATCTTTCTCAAATTTCATATGTAGGTTCCCCTCGGTGCCTAGTTATGCATATTGCATTTTGAGACCAATCGGAAAACAACATGGCCGACAGGCAGCCATCTTGGATTTTGACAATTAAGTTTGTTATCGCTATTTCTGAGAAAGTGCTGAAGGGATCTTTCTCAAATTTCAAATGTAGAGTCCCCTTGGTGCCTAGTTATGCATACTGCATTTTGAGACCAATCGGAAAACAACATGGCCGACAGGCAGCCATCTTGGATTTTGACAATTGAAGTTTGTTATCGCTATTTCTGAGATAGTGCAGAAGGGATCTTTCTCAAATTTCATATGTATGTTTCCCTTGGTGCCTAGTTATGCATATTGCATTTTGAGACCTATCAGAAAACAACATGGCCGACAGGCAGCCATCTTGGATTTGGACAATCGAAGTTTGTTATCGCTATTTCTGAGAAAGTGCAGAAGTGATCTTTCTCAAATTTCATATTTATATTCCCCTTGGTGCCTAGTTATGCATATTTTATTTTGAGACTAATTGTAAAACAACATGGCCGACAGGCAGCCATCTTAGATTTTGACAATTGAAACTTATTATCGCTATTTCTAAGAAAGTGATGAAGGGATCTATCTGAAATTTCATATGTAGGTTCCCCTCGGTGCCTAGTTATGTATATTGCATTTCGAGACCAATCGGAAAACAACATGGCCAACAGGCAGCCATCTTGGGTTTTGACAATTGAAGTTTGTTTTCGCTATTTCTCAGACAGTACTGAAGGGATCTTTCTCAAATTTCATATGTAGGTTCCCCTCGGTGCCTAGTTATGCATATTGCATTTTGAGACTAATCTGATAACAACATGGCCGACAGGCAGCCATCTTGGATTTTGACAATTGAAGTTTGTTATCGCTATTTATCAGAAATTGCTGAAATTAATATGACATAGTGATCTGTTATGACAGTGAGTTAATGTGACAGTAATTTAATATGACATTGTGATTTAATATGACATAGTGATGTAATGTGACATAGTAATTTAATATGACATAGTGATGTAATATGACATAGTGATCTAATGTGACAGTTATTTAATATGACATAGTGATTTAATATGACATTGCAATTTGATGTGACATAGTAATTTAATATGACAGTGATTTAATATGACATAGATTTAATATGACATAGTGATTTAATGTGATATAGTGATTTAATGTGACATAGTGATTTAATATGACATAGTGATTTAATGTGACATAGTGATTTAATATGACATAGTGATTTAATATGACAGTAATTTAATGTGACATAGTGATTTAATGTGACATAGTGATTTAATATGACATAGTGATTTAATGTGACATAGTAATTTAATATGACATAGTGCTTTAATATGACATAGTGATTTAATATGACAGTGATTTAATATGACATAGTGATTTAATGTGACATAGTGATTTAATGTGACATAGTGATTTAATGCAACATAGTGATATGATATGACAGTGATTTAATATGACAGTGTTTTAATATGACAGTAATTTAATATGACATAGTGATTTAATGTGACATAGTGATTTAATGTGACATAGTAATTTAATATGACATAGTGATTTAATATGACATAGTGATTTAATGTGACATAGTAATTTAATATGACATAGTGATTTAATATGACATAGTGATGTAATATGACAGTGATTTAATGTGACATAGTGATTTAATGTGACATAGTGATTTAATATGACATAGTGATTTAATGTGACATAGTAATTTAATATGACATAGTAAGTTAATATGACATAGTGATTTAATGTGACATAGTGATTTAATGCAACATAGTGATATGATATGACAGTGATTTAATATGACATAGTAATTTAATATGACATATTAATTTAATATGACATAGTGATTTAACATGACATAGTGATTTAATGTGACACATTTGGGCGTTTGTAACGTTTGTTTTACTATCAGTTTAACTGTCGTCTCAGGAGCGGTGAACCTGTGATGTATGATGCTGACCTACCTCTTTATCACAATGAAATTTTGCATATAGGTCAGCTGTCCAGATTGACCCATGCCGTGCCCTGTATCTCAGCGTGTATATACACAACCCCAGAAATGTGGGGTGTTTGACCGCCTTTTCAGAAAACCAATATATAGACAACTTAAACCTTTTTGTGTCAAAAACCCTTTAATCATAATGAGTAAATTTTGTCTTAACACAGAAATCAGACGAGGTGACACGGACAAACAACTTAACTTTGTCAGCGGAACAGTGCATCTTCCCTAAGATGATTGAGATAGGTCAAGTCAAAGATCAAGTGTTAATGTAACACCAGGTAAGTATCTTATGTCGTTATGTACTGTAAACCCAGCAATTAACACCAATTAACAACAGCTCCCATGCGCAGTGACACGTGTGTTCATATCAGATTAGGCCCACACTCAGGTATGTTACGACATACGACATGTCGGGACACCTATTTATGTTATAACCACTTACGATCGGCCACCACATCCCCATAGGCCAGGGATTAAGCCAGGCCAGTCAACATATTCTGATGGGCGGTGGTACTGTTTGTCAATATTCTGAGGGGCAGTGGTACTGTTTGTCAATATTCTGAGGGGCGGTGGTACTGTTTGTCGATATTCTGAGGGGCGGTGGTACTGTTTGTCAATATTCTGATGGGCGGTGGTACTGTTTGTCAATATTCTGAGGGGCGGTGATAATGTTTGTCTATATTCTGAGGGGCGGTGGTACTGTCTGTCGATATTCTGAGGGGCGGTGGTACTGTTTGTCAATATTCTGAGGGGCGGTGGTACTGTTTGTCAATATTCTGAGGGGCGGTGATACTGTCTGTCGATATTCTGAGGGGCGGTGGTACTGTTTGTCAATATTCTGAGGCCGGGTGGTGGTACTGTTTGTTAATATTCTGAGGATTCAGATTAGGCCCACACTCGGGTATGTTACGACATACGACATGTCGGGACACCTATTTATGTTATAACCACACGCGATCGGCCACCACATCCCCATAGGCCAGGGATTAAGCCAGGCCAGTCAACATATTCTGATGGGCGGTGGTACTGTTTGTCAATATTCTGAGGGGCAGTGGTACTGTTTGTCAATATTCTGAGGGGCGGTGGTACTGTTTGTCGATATTCTGAGGGGCGGTGGTACTGTTTGTCGATATTCTGATGGGCGGTGGTACTGTTTGTCAATATTCTGAGGGGCGGTGGTACTGTCTGTCGATATTCTGAGGGGCGGTGGTACTGTTTGTCAATATTCTGAGGGGCGGTGGTACTGTTTGTCAATATTCTGAGGGGCGGTGGTACTGTTTGTCAATATTCTGATGGGTGGTGATACTGTCTGTCGATATTCTGAGGGGCGGTGGTACTGTTTGTCAATATTCTGAGGGGCGGTGGTACTGTTTGTCAATATTCTGAGTGGCAGTGGTACTGTTTGTCAATATTCTGAGGGGCGGTGGTACTGTTTGTCAATATTCTGAGGGGCGGTGGTACTGTTTGTCAATATTCTGAGGGGCAGTGATACTATTTGTCGATATTCTGAGGGGTGGTGATAATGATTGTCAATATTCTGAGGGGCGGTGATAATGATTGTCAAAATGTTCTGAGGGGCAGTCATAATGTTTGTTGATATTCTGAGGGGCGGTGATAATGATTGTCAATATTCTGAGGGGCGGTGATAATGTTTGTCCATATTCTGAGGGGCGCTGATAATGTTTGTCAATATTTTGAGGGGCGCTCAGATACTGTTTGTCCATATTCTGAGGGGCGGTGATAATGTTTGTCGATATTCTGAGGGGCGGTGATAATGTTTGTCAATATTCTGAGGGGCGGTGATAATGTTTGTCCATATTCTGAGGGGCGGTGATAATGTTTGTCAATATTCTGAGGGGCGGTGATACTGTTTATTGATATTCTGAGGGGCGGTGATACTGTTTGTCCATATTCTGAGGGGCAGTGATACTATTTGTCGATATTCTGAGGGGTGGTGATAATGTTTGTCCATATTCTGAGGGGCAGTGATAATGTTTGTCCATATTCTGAGGGGCGGTGATAATGTTTGTCCATATTCTGAGGGGCGGTGATAATGTTTGTCCATATTCTGAGGGGCGGTGATAATGTTTGTCCATATTCTGAGGTTTGGTGATAATGATTGTCCATATTCTGAGAAATAAATATGATTAAATGGTAATTGCTATAGAAATGAAAGGAGAAGCAAAAAGTCAGTTATACGAATTCTGAAGATGGAGTAATTTCACGTTTTAATGTGTACAAAAATAACTGGTAAATTTTGTCTGACAGGTAACTGCTCCTTGAGACAGCCCAGTGAAACAAGTCGACCTTGTCAGTGGAGTAGTCAAACTTCTCTGGGGAATTCATAAAAATACAAGTCGAAGAGCATTGTCGGACACTGGTGAGAAGTGCTTAGATGTCTTCACAGATAGAGAGGAGCCAAAGCATGTATACCTAACTCAAAGACTCGGTTTTGGATCTAATACAACACCAGGTAATCATCTTATGTTGTCAGCCTTTGTTACAATGTTATAATGTACTTTATCGCCAGTTTATTAGCTCACATGGTCAGAAGGACCAAGGTGAGCTTATGCCATACGGTGGCGTCCGTCGTACGCCCGTCCGTCCGTCCATCCGTCAACAATTGACTTATTTGATTTCATGTTCATAACCTCCGATCGAAATTTGAACATATTAAGTAAGGGACTCAAAATCGTACAAATGATGGGGCTGACTCCCAGGGGGCCTCTAGGACGGGGCCAAAAGGGGTCAATTTGATTATATTGATATAAATGACTTCTTTTCTGAAACCGAGGAATGTGGGGACCTAACCCCCTGGGGCCAGATGGGCAGGATCAAAAGGGGTTAATTTTTCTATTGATATAAACGACTTCTGAAACCAATCAGTTGATATTGGTCATTTTTGCCTGGTAGCATCACTGTGAAATGGGGATTAAAAATTGTACAAATAGTTGGACTGACCACCCCGGGGACTGAGGGGCAGGGCCAAAAGTTTTCAATATGACTAGATTGATATAAGCCACTTCTCTGAAACGGAGAAATGAATATTGCTTATATTTGCTTGGTAGCATCACTGTTGAGTGCAGATTCAAAATTGTACAAATGATGGGACTGACTCCCCGAGGCCTGAGGGGAAATGCCAAAAGAGGTCCATTTGGCAATATTGATATTTAAAATGACTTTTTCTCTTGTACTAAGCAATGCATGACATTGATATTTCCGTGGTAACATCCCTATGTGGCTGGGATTCAAATCTATACAAATGATAGGGCTGACCCTTCAAGTGGCCTGAGTGGTTGGACAAAAGGGAGCAATTTGGCTGTATTGCTAAAAACGACCTCATGTATTTTAGAAACTGTTCAGATCCCCATCCCATGACCATGTATAGCATTGTTAGCCATTAAGTGATAAACACAACCGCATTGTTAAAAAGGTGTCCAGGGGTCTCTCCCCACCCCTAGGGACTCTGTTTCTTTGTTATATGTTTAAAACTGTTGAGATCCCCATCCCATAACCATACATAACATTGTTGGCCATCAAGTGATAAACACAACCACATTGTTAAAAAGTGGCACTGGGGTCTTTCCCCACCTCTAGGGACTTAGTTCTTTTGTTATATCTTTGAAACCATTGAGATCCCCACCCTATAACCATATATAGCATTGTTTGGCATGAAGAGATAAACACAATCATGTTGTAAAAATTAGAAATATCAAATGTTCCACAAGACAGTTTTCAGGGCTATCATTCCTAAAAATATTTCGCTTGTGAATGGTACACAGAGAAGCATGTGGGGAGGCAAAGATGTTTTCTGCAGTCTGTGCAACCAAATTTTGTTTGACTAGCCTTATCCTGCTGTCAACTCTTGCAACGCATATAACAAACATGACACCATGACCGAGATGGTAGTGTCCCAGGTAGATGGCGCTGTGTAAGGCGATCAGCCAAGAGCAGCAGAGATGGTCTTCCTTTCCTGGCACCAGAGGTGAATCCACCCACCAGTCCCTTTATGATGCTTTGGGTGAACTGCAGGAATGAGAGCTGCTGCTTTCCTTGTCCGGGAAGGTGGTGAGGACTTTGAAGAAACAGCTGATAAGCATTCAGCTTCATTATCTCCAGCAGACGAAAGAACACCTTCACTGTCCATTTCCTTGTTTTGTGGTTAAATGAATAATACTGAAGGTATTGATCCGCCTTGTCTACACCACCCATATGAGAAGTGTAGTCTGCAATCAGTTTTGGGCAAGGTACATTTTCCCTGGCAAAGGTACCATCTTCTTGCTTGATAATCCGTTGCACCTCTGTGGCAGTTTCGTCATGAATGGTGGAGAGTGCAGTGACACATTTTTTGTCTTTCCACACAACAGCTACAAGTGGGTCGTTTTGCCTGAAGGCCATATCACCCCTTTGTACAATACCATCTGGCATTTTCTGCATGATATCCCTTGGTAAACCACGGCGGTTGGACCTTACCGTACCACAGGCATAGGTTTTCTCATTGAAAAGAGATGAGAGCAAGTCAGGGGATGTATAAAAGTTATCCATGTATACATGGTAGCCTTGACCCTGAATACCAGCCCCTTGTAAGCATTTCTTTACAACTCTGCTGGCTAGAGCTCCTTCTGCATGATGGTATCTTCCTACAATCAAATTTGTTATTAACACAACAGAAAATGTCATTATGTAATACTAATAGGGATTTTTTTAAATTATTTGTTAGGAGTGGCTAACTTGTGAATGTCAATCAATTTGGTCTTCCCACTAGAGCTGTGAAAGAGACAGCATTACAATTCAACCTTTATGGATATTTTATGAAGTTTTTCAGATATTCACATTTAGTACAACTCTGTATGAATATAATAC
>NW_022979553.1:0-63695 GCF_902652985.1 Pecten maximus
CTGACTGACAATCCTTGTGAATGAAGATCAATTATTCTTTTGAGAATCCTACCTCTAAAGGCTTACCCTTAGTGTTCTTATTTTCCTCAGCCATGACAAAAACAACACATTTATTTTTGTAGGTTCCCCCCCCCCCCCCCCCCCCCCCCCAATAGTTTGATTAGATGGTGGCCATGGAATTCCTTTTATAGTGCAACCTTGAAAATTCCAGCTAGTTTAGGGTAAGGACAACAACTTGTTTTCAGTAAAGAAAACAGAACAGTAACACTTTTTTCAATTTCATCACAAATTTGGATTGGTTATGTTTTTTTAGAACAAGTTCTCATTTTCAATGAAATTTTATTACAAGTATAAAATTCCTTGTACTTGTATGAACATGTTCTACATCATATCGCTTGGTCACAAGTGAATGAAAAATTCTGCAATACTGGATGGATGGACAGACTGATTGAAGAATGCCTCCTATAGAACTACAGTAGATATTTCGGTAATCGTGGCAAAAATAATTTAAGTTTCATTACAATTATTCGTCTACCTTTTTTTGCTGCATCTTCCAACTATGGTTTCAATATGTTGTTTTTTTTAATTTATTTTGCATCATTTCCCCCATTAGGCCCCTCTCTCCAGTCCCAAGGGACCCATACACTCCATTTATACAACATTACATCTCCTTTGCCCAATAATGCTTCAGACTAAATTTCATCAAAATCCATCTAGTCATTTAGTACAGGTAGGGATTTAAAGGATTTACCTCAATTTCCACTATAAGGCTCGCCCCTCTGACCCCATACTAGAGTCATCATTTATGCAAAATATGTTCCCCTTTCATCAAGGATATATCTGATCGTATTTGGTTGAAATCTATTTCCCCTTTTGGGCCCCGCCCCTCCGGCTCCAGTGTCACTATTTTGGCAAAATCTGTTCCCAATTCCCTAAGAATATTTCTGACCGAATTTGGTTAAAATTCATTCATAACGTTATGACTAGTAGCGATTTAAAGGAATTTCTCTCTATTTCCCCTATTGGGCCCCGCACCTCTGGCCCCATGGGTGTCAGTGTCACCGTTTATGCAAAATCTGTTTCCCGTCCCCTAAGAATGTTTCTGACCAAATTTGATTCAAATCCATTCAGTATTTTATGACAAGTAGCGATTTAAAGAAATTACCTCTATCTTCCATATTGGGCCCCACCCCTTTGGCCCCTTGGTGGCCAGAGTGACCATTTATGCAAAATATGTTCCCAGCTACATTAAGGAGATTTTATATGTTCTTTATTTGACAGATAAGCTGTTTTTTTCAGCCAGGAGAAAAATTGTCAAAAATTTTAATAAATTAAGAACTAAAAAAATCCAGTTTTTAGCGCTCTTGAAGGCTTGAAGAAAAAGGTTCAAGGGAGAAAATGTTAACTGCAAAAAGTTTTTTGTGAAATGAAATATAACACAAAGACATTTACCATATTTTATTTTGATCAATGAATATAAATACCAATTTATAGTTTAAATAGACCCCTGGGAGGGAGGGGGGGGGGGGGGGGGGGGGGGGGGGGCTTGAGTCAGCCCCACCATTTGTACAATTTTGAATCTGATAGATGCTAGATGCTACCAGTCAAATATGAGCGATATCTATTGCCTAGTTTCAAAAAAGGTCGTTTATATCATTTAGCCATATTGACCGCTTTTTGTCCCGCCTCTTAGGCCCCGTAGGGATCAGGCCCACTATTTGTACAATGTTTAATCCCAGAAAATCTGGGTAATATTATCTCTTGTGATATTCGCCCGGCGCAAATAAAGTATACTGATCATCTGGCAATCTCAATTAAAATATATCATAGTTCAAACACCAAGGGCAAAGGAATATGGAAAATAAATAACAGTTTACTGGATGAAGTTGAATACAAATCCATGGTAAGAAATGTGATACGGGAACTGAAAGAAGAGCAGGCTGCTCTTGATTTAGGTAAGTCTCAATTTTGGGATTACTGTAAAGTAATTATTAAGAATAGAACTATACACTACTGTAGAAACAGAAGTAAGAATATTTCAGAAAACATATCGCAACTGGAGAAAAATTTAGTTAATCTACAGACAGAACACGTCCAGAATCCACAGGAAATTTTAAAAGAAAGAATATCTGAATTGGAAGGAAATTTAGAACTTTTTTACGAGGAAAAAGCCAGAGGAGCCCAGGTAAGATCTAGGGTAGCATGGATTGAAAAAGGAGAAAGGAATACGAAATATTTTTTAGGTATTGAAAGACAGAGACAAGCAAAAAAGAATATAACTAGTATTAAGATTGGTGGCGATGATATTGTTAACAATCCAGAGAACATATTGAAGGAAATCGAGACTTTTTATTCAAAGCTTTATAGTAGTGACGGCATTGATAAAAGGGAGGTAACTGCGTACATTGATAACTGTGAAGTTCAGTATACGTTATCCGAGGAGGAAAATGTTACATGTGAAGGTGAGCTGAAATTAGAGGAATGTACAGCAGCAGTTAAAAACTTTAAGCCCAACAAAAGTCCAGGTAGTGATGGTCTTTCTGGTGAGTTTTATAAAACTTTCTGGGATGATATCTCAGATATTGTGCTAGGCTCGCTCAATGACGGATACAGGAAAGGTGAGTTAAGCAATACACAGAAGCTTGGAGTCGTAACACTTATTTATAAAAAGGATGACCCACTATTGTTACAAAATTGGAGACCGATTACACTGTTAAACTTAGATTACAAAATAGCTGCATACGTTTTGGCTTCACGACTTAAACCCTTGATGAAAAAACTGGTAAGTACAGATCAAAATGGATATATAAAAGACAGATTTATAGGGTATAATATAAGGCAAATTCAAGACGTTATAGATTATTCGGAGAAATTCAATATTGACTCTTGTCTACTCTTTTTAGATTTTACTAAAGCATTTGATACGATAGAGTGGGATTTTATGTTTAGCTGTTTGGACAAATTTGGTTTTGGTCGTTCTTTCATCAAATGGGTTAAGGTGTTATATACCAATATCAAAGGCTGCGTTAAAAACAATAACTGGTTGACCGGAAGTTACGTTGTGTCACGTGGTATCCGACAGGGGTGCCCTCTATCATGTTTAATTTTTGTACTAGCTGCTGAATTACTAGCTCAAAAAATAAGAACAGATGTTCATATAAGTGGTATCAGTATTCGAAATAGGAATATGAAAATCTCCCAACTAGCAGATGACACTACTTTATTTATGAGGTATAGGGACATCAGAAGAGTGTTATCAATCGTTGAGCAGTTCGGAAAAGTGTCTGGTCTACAATTAAATAAATCTAAGACCGAAGGTTTGTATTTAGGCTGTAACAAAAACAAAGATAATATGTTTATGGGTATTAATTGGGTGAAGCAAGTTAAGTCGTTGGGAATGTACTTCGGCACAAACTCAAAGGTAAGTTCCAATCTTAATTGGGCAGATAAAATTACAAGCATTGATGAACTAATCAAAAACTGGAAAAAAAGAAAATTGACCATTATAGGAAAATCTGTCGTTGTTCAAGCTATAATATTACCACAGATAACCTACTTAGCAAGTGTCCAATACGTAAGTAAAGAACAAATAAAGGAGCTTGGAAGGAAAATATATTGTTTTATCTGGAATAATGGGCCGGAGCGTGTTAAACGTAGTGTTATGATAAGTGATAAATCGGAAGGCGGTTTATTAATACGGGATGTTGAATCCCATATTGATGTTTTAAATGTAGCCTGGATACAAAGGTTAGTATCTCCTGTAGACGCCTGTTGGAAGGTGATTCCAAATTATTATTTGGAAAAGCTTGGTGGCGCCACTGTGTTGTTTCGTATGTCCCCAGGACACATACGCAACCTTCCAAAAAACGATGTACCATATTTTTATATTAACATCCTACAATCATGGTTGAAACTTAGAGAAAATAACGCGCCGATCGTTGATTATAACTTTACAGATATTTGTCGAGAGATCATTTGGGGAAATAAACACATCAAACTTAACGGAAGGTCGCTAATTTTTAAGACCTGGATTGAGTCCGGGTTAATTTTTATCAACGATATAATTGATAATGATAGTATAAATGAAATAAAAATTTACCAACAATTAAAAGAAACGAGAGACTGGATAAGTGAGGTAAGTCAGGTAAAGAAAGCTATTCCTAAAGAATGGAAGGACAGAATCAAGGGAGATAATGCACGGGTAAATGTACAAACTGACTCTGATTTATTAGTCTTTGATAAAGGAGTGGGTGTAAAACTTGATCAGGTAAATAATAAGTTTCTTTACTTAGCATTTATAAGAAAAAAGAAATCAGAGTCATACTGCAGAGGTATGTGGGAAGATTTGTTTCAGTTAGAAAGCAGTGGTTTGATTTTTCATGAATTATTTGAATTTATCAATGATATCTTAATAGAGAATAACGAAAAAAATTTCAAATGGAAGCTATTCCATAATATTCTTCCAAATGGAATCTTACTTAAAAGATGGAATATTATTGATAATGATGAATGTTGTATATGTAAAGTTAAGGATGATTATAAACACTATTTTATTGAATGTCAATGTGTAGACCCATTGTGGAATTTGATACATGATCTTTTACAAAAACATAATTACAATGTTCAGCTAAGAAATATGTATTACATCGTGATAGGATATAAGATTGTTGATAAGAAGTACAAAGAATTTAACATTCTTATGTCCCTGATTGGTTATACAATATATAAACACTACCACATCTCTAATAGAAGGGTAGACAGTTGTTCAATTGTGTCTTTATTCAAACATTTTCTTGAGAGAAAATTACTCCTACAACGATATAGAGATATAAAATTATTGAAAAGCATAGCATTGTATTTAAACGAGTAACATGTAAAAAACGAATAAAAAAGAATGATTAAAAGAATCAATAGAGAATGTGCAATGATAATAAACATGGCTCTGCGAGCTTATTAGCTCTTAAAATGTACTAAAATAGAAAGTTATGATCTATGTGTAAAGATGGGTAAATGAAAGTATTATGTTTACATGAAAAGGGCGTATTGGTGATATATACGCTGCGTGTGTACTGATGGTGATGGTGTTTTTACTGTGAGTATTCTCTATTTTTGTGTGGGTCTGTGTATAAACCAGCACGTATATGCAAGTATGCTGCCGTTAGTATAGAGTTTCTGCTTCTGTTTTAAGGGTACGTGTGTGCAAGGGTGTGTGTGTGTGTGTGTGTGTGTTTGAAGGAGAGAGAGAGAGAGAGAGAGAGAGAGAGAGAGAGAGAGACACACACACAGAGAGAAAGAGACAGAGAGAGACAGAGAGAGAGAGAGACACACAGAGAGAGAGAGAGAGAGAGAGAGAGAGAGAGAGACACACACAGAGAGAAAGAGACAGAGAGAGACAGAGACAGAGAGAGAGAGAGAGACACACAGAGAGAGACAGAGAGAGAGACAGAGAGAGAGACAGAGATTATTACTTTCGAGGATGAAATTATGAACACCACGTTTGTATGATTTGTATAACGAGAAATGTAAAAGTATGGTAATGAAATATGAATGAGAAGTTGGACTATATACATATAATATTAAGATATATCTATGAGCCTATATCTGAGCAGAAAAAAAAAAAAAAAAAAAAAAATGTTTAATCCCTACCCCAAAATGATGCTACCAATCAAATATAAGCATGAACATTGCTTAGTTTCAGAGAAGTCGTTTATATCAATTCAGCCAAACTGACTCCTTTTATCATCATCCCTTAGCTGAACCATTTATAGATTTTGAATCCCGATGCTTCCAGTCAAATATGATTGATAGTCATTGCTTACTTCCAGAGAATTAGTTGTTTATACCAATTTAGACAAATTGACCCCTTTTGGCCCTTCCTCTTAGGTCTCCGGGGTGAGAGTCCCACCATATGTACAATTTTGAATCTGCACCCCGGAACGATGCTACCAGACATATATAAGTAGGTGGCTGATATGTGCCATTTCGTTATTTCGTTATTTCGCCCCGCTAATCATCGTCTTTTCGCAGCGACAGAACGAAATAAAGAAAAAAAGTAACGCTAAATAACGAAATTTTTAAGGTCACTGTTTAGCGACCCGAAATACTTCGCCCCGCTAATCATCGCTCTGTTGCCCCGTGGGACGAAAAGACGATAATCATCGCTCTGTCGCCCTGCGGGACGACAAGACGATAATCATCGCTATCTTGCTGTGAAAAGACGATGATCTTCGCTCTGTCGCCCCGCGCGGCGAAAAAGACGATAATCATCGCCTTCTGGCTGGACATGCGTAAAGGAGGAAACAAAACCGAAAGTTTTGGTGGCTGCCCACAGAAAGTGCTGCCGTGCTGGATTGGTAATTATCGTAACCCCACCATTTGTACAATTTTTTTTAAATCCCCATCCCATAATGATGCTACCAGTCGAATTTGTTAAATTCTGATCAGCGGTTATGAAGAAGTCAATTGTTGACGGACAGATGGACGACGGACGCCGGACGTTGGACGCTGGACACTGACCGCCACTGTATGGCATAAAAAAATTGTATGGATGTGCATGCACACAAAGAACCATGGACAACAGAAAAAGGATGTATATTCTTTCATTGTGTTCATGGTTAACCCTAAGCAACATGATGAATATGTATTGAAGAAAACGTTATCAAAAAATATACCTTGTGTTTGCTGGGTCAGTTTACGCTCTGTCACGGACGAATGGCTGTGATAGCAATAAAAAGAAATACAACATTATCAAACACTGTTCATAAATCCATTGTTAATAACATGAAACATGCTGTTTTTTACGGATTATAAAAATACTGTGTTGCTAATAATAACCTTAATGAAAATTATGTTTGTTGTCAGGATACGTCGTGTTTTATGATGTTATCATTTGAGATATAACTACCATTGAAAATTCCCACAATAAATACTCATCTTTATAGATTCTAATTACTATCCTTGATATTTCAGTTTGCAACCTCATCAACTGACCTTGGTATGTTGGTGTTTGCTCTGCTCACTCCTGTTTCGACAGGAACTGTTTGAAAAATTAAGGAATACACAGCCATTTAACAGTTCTACCTGTATTACCAGAATTCCTAATTAGAGGCCCATGAGCCTTAACAGTCACAGAAGTTTTGAAATATTTCTGTCAATTTGATCCTGTTTGCCCAGCTAATCTATAAGCTAGAATTGATGGTATTATTTCAACAAGATATCCAACAAATGATAGTCAAAAATATAATTTTCCTATATGAACTATAGTAAAGCTTACCCCCTCTCTCAAGGGGCAAACGTGCGATTCCAGGGTAATGAAAAACACAATTTTGGCAAAACACCTTAAGACCCTTCTATATTAGAAAGTACATGTATTTGATTCTACCTTATGAGGGTCTTGAGAAGATGTTTGAAATTTCAGTTAATTTGACCCTTTTTGGCCCCGCCCATCACCCAAGTGTTTCAGTCAGGGCCAACATGTGTATACCATCAAAATTGTGGTAAAGCACCCTAAGACCCTTCCATCTATGACTTGATTCTACCCTATTTGGATCTCGAGAAGATTTTTGAAATTTCACTCAGATGTAATCTACAAATGTATACTTACACACTTGAAGTTCTACAATATCTCCATCAACTGATTTTCCATTGGCTTCTGCCGTGCATTGGTAGTGACCTTCATCCATTGGTTTGTTTGGGTTTCTTATCACAAGTGTTGGCGCTTCCACACTATAAAAGTATTTACGATTGTCAACGACAACTCTTGTCATTGGTGGTGGCATTTTGTCTCTTTTCCATTCAATACTGTTTGGTACAGGATTCACGTTACAGTATATGAATGCTGCTTCAGATTCTTCCTGTGTCTCATATATTCGCTTATGCGTCGAAATTGCCATTTCCTTTGCTAAAAATAAAATCAAACATTTTTAAAATACAAATATAACTGCTGCAATTTTCACTAGAAACTATACATGCTTGAGTATAAATTATTAACAACTTAGAGCAGAACCAAAACAGGTTTTGGACAAAACAAAGACCCAATGGGTCCGAATCGCTCACCTGCTATCAAGTGTTCCTTTTTATAAATGAACGTAATTTAGAAGAAATGTATAACACCAGACATAATATATTGGGGTCACGCTGTTATTTGTAAATGTTTCTTTTAAATATTCTGGCCAGTTTAAGTCTTCTAACTTAAATCATGGTCATTCATTTGAACAAACTTACTAGTCCTTCATGATCACTAGAGCATGCTACAAGCCAAATATCAGGTCTCTTGACCTTTTGGTTATTGAAGTGTTTTAGTCTGTTGGACCCCTGTGACCTTGAATGTTGGTCAAGGTCATTCAATTGAACAAACTAGGTAGCCCTTTATCAAAGCATGCTATATGTCGAATATAAGTCCCAGGGCCTCTTGGTTATTGAGACGTTTGATAATTTTTAGCGTATTTGATCCCACTGACCTTGAATACAGGTCAAGGTCATTCATTTGAACCAACTTCTTAGCCGTTTACCCCAGCATCCGACATAAGAAATATCAGGTCTCTGTGCGTTATGATTATTGACGACGGACGGTAAGACGACAGACGCCACACATTCAGGTAGGTCAGCCAAAAAAATTAAACATTTCAGAAATTATTCTAACTACTCTAATTTCCGTTAAACCAGATTAAATTCTTCAAGTATGGTGTGTCAGTTAAATAGGATATGTAACAGATGTCCGGTCTAGATATCTGATGTAAAATCTGACACAGGTCTCACTGTCTTGTGTATATCTATATAGATGTCTTATACGCAACCTGACAAAGGTTTCACTGTCTTGTGTATATCTATATAGATGTCTTATACACAATCAGACACAGGTCTCACTGTCTTGTGTATATCTATATAGATGTCTTATACACAATCCAACACAGGTCTCACTGTCTTGTGTATATCTATATAGATGTCTTATACACAATCCGACACAGGTCTCACTGTTTTGTGTATATCTATATAGATGTCTTATACACAATTCCACACAGGTCTCACTGTTTTGTGTATATCTATATAGATGTCTTATATACAATCTGACACATGTCTCATTGTCTTGCTTATATCTATATAGATTTCTTACACACAATCTGACACAGGTCTCACTGTCTTGTGTATATCTATATAGATGTCTTACACACAATCTGACACAGGTCTCACTGTCTTGTGTATATCTATATAGATGTCTTATACACAATCTGAAGCATGTCTCACTGTCTTGTTTAAATCTATATAATGTCTTATACACAATCTGACACAGGGCTCACTATATCTTATGTATATGTATATAGATGTCTTATACACAATTCGACAGAGGTCTCACTGTCTTGTGTATATCTATATAGATGTCTTATACACAATCCAACACAGGTCACAATCTGTTGTGTATATCTATATAGATGTCTTATACACAATCCAACACAGGTCTCACTGTCTTGTGTATATCTATATAGATGTCTTATACACAATCCGACACAGGTCTCACTGTCTTGTGTATATCTATATAGATGTCTTATACACAACCCGACACAGGTCTCACTGTCTTGTGTATATCTATATAGATGTCTTATAGACAATCCGACACAGGTCTCATTGTCTTGTGTATATCTATATAGATGTCTTATATACAATCCGACAAAGGTCTCACTGTCTTGTGTATATCTATATAGATGTCTTATACACAATCCGACACAGGTCTCACTGTCTTGTGTATATCCATATAGATGTCTTATACACAATCCGACACAGGTCTCACTGCTTTTGTGTATATCTATATAGATGTCTTATACACAATCTGAAACATGATTCACTGTCTTGTTTAAATCTTTATAAATGTCTTATACACAATCTGATACAGGTCTCACTCTCTTGTGTATATCTATATAGATGTCTTATACACAATCCGACACAGGTCTCAGTGTCTTGTGTATATCTACATATATGTCTTATACACAATTCGACACAGGTCTCACTGTTTTGTGTATATCTATATAGATGTCTTATACACAATCCGACACAAGTCTCATTGTCTTGCTTATATCTATATAGATGTCTTACACCCAATCTGACACATGTCTCACTGTCTTGTGTATATCTATATAGATGTCTTACATACAATCTGACACAGGTCTCACTGTCTTGTGTATATCTATATAGATGTCTTACACACAATCTGACACATGTCTCACTGTCTTGTGTATATCTATATAGATGTCTTACATACAATCTGACACAGGTCTCACTGTCTTGTGTATATCTATATAGATGTCTTATACACAATCTGACACAGGTCTCACAATCTTGTTTATATCTATATAGATATCTTATACACAATCTGACACAGGGCTCACTATATCTTATGTATATGTATATAGATGTCTTATACACAATTCCACAGAGGTCTCACTGTCTTGTGTATATCTATATAGATGTCTTATACACAATCTGACACAGGTCTCATTGTCTTGTTTATATCTATATAGATGTCTTATACACAATCCAACACAGGTCTCACTCTCTTGTGTATATCTATATAGATGTCTTATACACAATCTGACACAGTTTTCACTGTCTATATACACAAGTCAGGGAGATATTTGTCAGAATGTGTAAAATACATTGATATAGATATACACACCTATACAGTTATCTAAAACCTATCTTATACACAATCTGACACATGTCTCACTGTCACCTGTATGGTAAAATCATGCTGATAGCGTTATAAAAGTAATGAGTTTATACTGCCTTCCTTTTAATGGTCATCTGACTTTTAATACTGATATTACTTTTGACAAGAAAACTACATTGTATGTGTGACTATAGTAATATATGTATCAGCTCTTACATAACATCAACACAACATAAGCAGATGAGTTTTATATTTAATGTATGTTGTCATAATTTAGGTAAGTTAGAGCTCAGTTCTACAGGTAGGATGTTTGAACTTACCTTTTCCAAATTCTCCTGTCTTTAAATCAATGTCTTGTGGTATTTTAAATGACATCTGCTGGCTACCTTGGTCAACAGAAGCATGCATGGCTGTAAACAAACAATATGGTATCTTTGTATCAAATATTCAGACTTCTAACTCTAGAAATGACAGTTAAACTGACATAATTAAAGTACAATGCACAATGCCTGTGGATCCTGCATATATGCTTCAAAAAGTTATCTAATAGTGTTCAAAATATATGTTCTGGACAAGATGGTGTTGAAAATTTTGTACACAGTTGACCTTTGACCATGAAATCTCAGTGACCTCATTAAAGTACAATAAACAATGCCGATGGATATATGCTTCAAGTTCATACTTAAACTTTTTAATTTACAAAGATTTGTATTGAAAAGATTGAGTAAGAATAACGACAACAGCAATGAAGAAGAAAACCACACATAAAAGAAGGGGTTGGACCTCACTGTAGCATTTGGTATAAAATCACGAGTGAGTTACATAGATTTGTAATGTTGTCCTATTTTACTTCATGGTTTCATTTCAAATTTATGATGTAGACTGGCAAAAAAACCTTTGTTTCAAACCTCATCTACAACAGCTAGACTGGCCTGTTGGCCTTAATGACCATCGGACTCTAAATACCCTTGTACTATTGTAGCATGCATACTCAGTAGCAAGTAGTGTGGTACTGTTGGCCACGGCAGCCATCTGGGATTTCTAACCAACCCACAAAATAACAACACTTAGTCAGGACCATCTCAGGATCATTTCAGGCAAGCAAGATTGAGCTCATTCCTACCAATTTCCAACTCAATTACATCGGTGAAACAAGAAAAGAAGTTTAAATGGTGTTTTCTAAGATAACGGCCATCTTTGATTTTGACCCACTCCGAAAATAACAACCTTTGATAGAAACCATCTCAGGATTATTTCAGGCAAATTTGAGCTGTATCCCACAGGTACCGGTGGAGGCTGAGGAGAAGTTTAAAATGAGTTTTTCAAGATGGCTGCCGATGGATTTGGATTAACCCAAAAAATAAAAGTACTTGGTCAGGGCCATCTCAATTATTTCAGATAAAATAGAGCTGGATCACACTTGTGGAACTTGAGAAGAAGTTTTAAAAGATGAAAACCATGATTGTGCAATCATGTTACAAAATGGCTACCATGGCTGCCATGCAAAAGTTGTTACCAGGTTTGAAAAAAGACAAAATTTTGTTGACTCCCCTTCCTTAACATTCAAACCAGTTTTAAACTCAATGGTACCAGTGGAACTGGAGAAGACATCTAAAATGAGTTTTTTTCAAGATGGTTGCCATAAGCCATCTTGGATTTCGGACTGACCGAAAATGTTTAAATCCCATTTGGATCCCATCTATAATACCATCAGAAGTATTTTCTCTTGAAGAGATTTGACTAATAGCACAAAAAGCCCCAAAATAGTTTGATAATCATTAATGCTGGTTATACGATCCATCCTCAAAACTACCTATGACATAATTTTAGGGCATGAACCTTCACATTTCACCTGTCTTAAGTTATATATTAGAGGTTATCTATTATCTAAGGACTGATGAGACATTAGCCAGTACACAAAACCTGTGTATACTGGCTAGGTTACCATGGCAACCAAAATTATGTATATATATTTAAACAAGAGGTCAGAGGGCCTGTATCTCGATTGTTCCAAAAATATAACGAAAGAGGCCACTGGGCCTTAACGGTCACCTGCGAGTTTTTATATATTTTAGCATATTTGACCCCTGTGACCTTGGATTAAGGTCAATTAAGGTCAACCATTTGAACAGTCTTTATAACCCTTTACCAAAGAATGCTTTAAACCCCATATCAGGTCTGTTGGCCTTTTGGGTATCAAGGACTTGTGTAAAAGATTTTAGCATATTTAACCCTGTGACCTTGAGTGACGGTTAAGGTCATCCATATGAACAAACTTGGTAGCCCTTTACCACAGCATACTATGGACCTAATATCAAATCTCTTGGCCTCTTCGTTATTGAGAAGTCATTTAAAGATTTTAACCTTTTTGACCCCTGTGACCTTGAATGAAAGTCAAGATAATTCAGTTTGACCAACTTGATATCCCTTCATCCCAGCATGCTACAGAACCAATATCAAGTCCCTGAGCCTCTTGGTTATTGAGAAGTCATTTAAATATTTCAGTCTATTTGACCTATAACCTTGAATGAAGGTCAAGGTCATTCATTTGAACAAACTTGGTAGCCCTTCATCCCAGCAAGCTACAAACCCAATATCAGGTCTCTGAGTATGTTTATTATTGGGAAGAAATTGTTAAGAAGTAAGTCCCTAGAGGTTGGAAAAGACCCTAGGGGATTTTTTTTCGCAACAGGATTGCGTTTATCTCTTGGTGTCCAGCAATGCTATATCTGTTTATGGGGTGGGAATCTCAACGGTGTCAAAATACAAAAAGTCGTTTATAGCAATATAGCAAAAGTGCTCCCTTTAGGCACCGCTCCTCAGCACCCTTGCGGTCACCCGCACAATTTGTAGCTTTTCAAATCAACTAAAAATGCTACCAGTCATATATGAGTGATATTCATTGATTAGTTCCAGAGAAAAAGTCATTCATAGCAATATAGCCATTTGCTCCATTTTGGCCCTGCTCCTTAGGTCCCTAGGGGTCAGCTGGACCATTTGTTGAATTTTGAATCCCAACCCCCTAGGGATGCTACCAGTGAAATATTGGTGATATCTATTGATTACTGTACTTCCTGAAATTTGTTTATAGCAATATTAAAGGCAAATTGATCCTATTTGACCTGTCCCTAAGGCCCCTGGGGTCAGCCTCATCATTTGTATGAATTAAAATCCCAGCTACCTAAGGATTTTACCACTGAAATATAAATGTCAAACATTGCTCAGTCCAATAGAAGTTGTTAATATCAATATTGCCAAATGGACCTCTTTTGACCCGACCCCTAAGCCCCCCCCCCCCCCCCCCCCCCCTCACGGGGGGCAGCAGCCTACTTGTACAGTTTTGAATCCGTACCTCATAGGGGTGTTACCAGTCAAATATGAGTGATATCCATTCTTTAATTCCAGAGAAGTCGTTTATATCAATTCAGCCAAATCGACCCCCTTTGGCCCCTGATCTCAGGCCCCCGCAGGGTAAGCCACACCATTTGAACAATTCTAAATCCCCAAACCTTAACGATGCTAGCAGTCAAGTTTTGTTTAATTCCAATAATTCAATTCAATTGTTGACGGACGGACAGCAGACGCTGGACGCCACGATGAGCTAATAAATAAAACGAGGCCCATAGGCCTTAACGGTCACCTGAGATTTGAAATATATTTCAGTTAATTTAATTGACCCTTTTTGGCCCAACCCATCAGTTTAACGGGTCAGTCGGGGCCAAAATGTTGAAACCATTAAGCTTTCCTCCCATACTCATAATGTTAACCAAGCTAGAATGAATCCCAATAGAAATCCAAGAAATAATTTTCAAAAATGTGATTTCCCTACATAAACTACATTGTATATTAAAGTTTACTCCCTCCCCAGGGGCAAACATGAGACCCCAGGGTAATAAAATTCAACAATTTTGCTAAAGCACCTTAAGACCCTTTCATCTATGAAGAGTGTTGATTATAATATCTGATAGTAGAGAAGACGATTTTTGAAATTTCAGTAAATTTGACCCATTTTAGCCCCGCCGATCAGCATATGAAAGACCTCAAACTGGAGATCTCCAGTTTGTCAACATTTGACCCTCGAGAGGTATGCAGTCCTTTTCAGAAAATAGCAACAATAATTTTTTTATTGATGTGCATATGCAGACAAAGAACCATTGACAACGAAGAAGGACGATCTGAACAGCCGACTATCTGATGGTGATGACCTTATCTTTTTATATTCATTGTCCAATTTTATATCACTTAAGGTAGACCGACCCTTCGGGTTTCCTCTGATAGCCCATACCAAAAAAAGGTATAAAAAGTTATAACTTTTTTGTACCTTTTTAGTACCTTTTCTGTACCTTTTTCAAAAGGTACAAAAAAGTTATAACTTTTTTTTACCTTTTTGAAAACTTAGAATTTATGAATGTACCTTTTGATAACTTTTTGGGACTTAGACAATTTTAGATGTAACTTTTTTATACCTTTCTGGAATTAGAAAATTTGAGGTATACCTTTTTTGAACCTTTTCTGGACTTAGAAAATTTAATGTATAACTTTGTGTAACTTTTCTGGACTGAGAAAATTTGAGGTATACCTTTTTTGTACCCTTTCTGGACTTAGAAAATATTTACAACATCTTAAAAGACTGCTTATTTTTAGCAAAACTTGTCTGTATCTTTTCTGGACAACCATAAGATTACTAAATAAATCTTATGTTTGCTTATGACACATAATAATTACTGTTAATGTAATCACAAATAATTATACAAGACAGTGACAGTGAAATTCTATTACAGGTAATTCAATCAATATAAGCTCAATCCCCATTTAAATGGAAATCTAAATAATAATGTACATATAATTGATTAAAATACAATTATCAGTGAACTGTAGGGAATTTGTGATGGGTCAGAGAGGCGAATCGCCTTTAGAAGACCTCAACGACAGGTAAGCTAGGTAACAGGTGATTGGAATCCGAAATGTGTGTTGAATTGTCCATGTATAGATAAATTTTACATTCCAGAGAGGCATCAAAAGTATTTTGATAAATAACATACATATAGATTTAAAATTAAAAAAGGTATTCACTTTTAATTTATTGCATTTTTAGTACAAGATTCACATCCTTGAAATGCGGGGGGTTTTTTTTGGGGGGGGGGGGGGGGGGCAGTTTTTTTTTTTAAAGTTTATCTTTTTAGCTCAGAGGACCAATCATTGCTCAGAGAACGTGAATAATTACAACTTAGCATTGATAAGTCAGGACATGAACAAACTCAGTTGTTAATCCTAACACAGACGTTCATAAACGTACGTACATAGAACATGATGATATAATTTACGTCTGTAAAAATTAGGGGATCACGTGGGACGCTGGGTCGCTCACCCACAAAAACATTTTCCGGAAAACCCAAGCTTCATTCACACCAATGGGATTAACATGGCATGGTCTTTGTCAGTGCATCGCATATTTTCTGGATGTTTGCGATTTTGACATTAAATCTTGTAGTAGTATGCACAATTATGCCGCATTGGACACAAACTCCAGCGGTAAACAAACACACGTGTGTAACACTTGTGTCATTTTGATCGTCCAAACTCTCAGACGCTTTGATTTAACTCCATATAAGTAAAGCGTTTTTATGATCTCGATATGACGTAAATTGCAATAAACATTTTAATCTGAAAACAGCGCACACGATGTTTTGTCAGAGTACACATTAAACAAAACAATCAATTGGTCATATATATATAAGCCAGATCGTCAGATTATTCACAAAAGACATCTGCAGGAGAATTGATTTCGTAGCATTACAGTAGCCTAGTGCTGTTACCGAAACGTGCCCATCATGTGTGTAGGCTACCTCACGAAAAGTGGGACCACGCACCAAAAGTTAACCAACCCCGTCAGGCACAATCTGATCACCGAAGACCTCTTCCTCGGGGCATTAATTAGAATATAATTAGCGGCAGTCTACTGTACCGAACTCATTGAATTGTGGAAATACCTGTGTACCTGAGGAGTGTCCAGTTCACCTGCTGACATAGCGGTGTCCTGGGGCGTTATTTAATTAGTTACATCGTTGTCATGCCTGACTGCCTATGATTTGTTGCATTGGCCAGTTTACCTGGGTATCTCACCTGTGCACAATATTATCGGTATCAAGAATATAACAGATCATATGACACGTTAGTTTCTCTGTACAGACACTTATGCATGTGTGTGATCATGTGCACTGTGAAAGAGTACTCTGTCAGCTTCGAAACTCGTCTAGCAATATAAACTCTGATCTTTACAGAGATCATCTTATTGATTCACCATCATGTACATGTGGGAATGAATATGAAACTGTTTTTCACTTTTTTCTAAGTTGTAGGAACTACATTGAACCTCGAGATATCCTTAAAGAAAAATTGTTTGATGTAGATCACAGTCACTTTAGCCTTGACATACTCTTATCAGGCTGTGGTGAGTGTGATCATCAAACTAATTTATCTATCTTTGAAGCTACTACTGAATATATCAGAGATACTAATAGATTATGAACCCTAAAATTGAAAATACTTGTCTTTCATCCATATATATACATTTATCCTGCAAGCAAGTATATAGTTATAGTTATTTACTACATGCCCCCCCCCCCCTCCCCCCCCCCCCCCCCCCATCCGATGGACATATATTATTCTAATTTATATTATAATTATGATAGTATGAATGTTATGTATTAGTACACTTACTAGATGAAATATAGTATGGACAACCTTATTCATTAGTGGATTAAAATTGGTTGCATATTTACTGCTTACATATTTCTATTGCTCATAGTCGTGCCCTATATTAATTATTTTTCTTATAATCATTTCTCAATCATACTTCTATCAAATTCAAGTAATCACTCTCCAACTATGCAACCTTACGGAATCCACTAAATATATTATCTAACTAATTTTGCCTTTCTTAACTGTCATTATCAAATTAAAACTCAGAATGTTGTATCCATGACTGGTCCCCAAAGCTTATGAGTGGATGACCAGCAGCTACCTAGCTGTTATGGACTTTACTGGTCGGTATCCCATAGGCGGAGGGAATACTGTTTTGGTTACAGGATTTTAAAATTTTCTATAAAAATAAAAAGATAACTCTACCGATCCCGAGCTTTGTGACTGTACATTAGTAAAGCCTTTAGTGATATATGTGAATTGATTGTGATTAAAACATAAAAATTGGCTTGAGATTAAACTTAATTCCAATTGAGTGTTATTGTTAAGACAAAAAAATAAAATATGTATATTTATCGCACATTTAAAGTTATTAACTATTAACATTTCAAGTAGGGGATTTTTATGTTTCTGCTTTAGTATTTAGGCATGTCTTATTTCATGGTAATAAAACCATCCCAGTAGCTTTTTTCATTCACGATAAGAAATCAACTAAGATTCACGATATATTTAAAATAATTAAAATAAAAGGATATGGGCTCTTTGTAGAACTGCGTCCTCGTCGCAGAGCCCGAAAACATTCTTTTACCAGAATGGCTAAAAGTTCTACAAAGCTCGGGATCGGTAGAGTTATCTGTCCTTAGCACGGGCTCGGTGAAAGCTCGGTAAACACGACGATTTCATTGATCGTCGGCGCGGTTACAAAAATGTCAAAATTTGACATCAAGTCACATTAGATATATGTTGAAATTTATATTTTTAGAATCAGCTATATTTACTTCTTGTTTGTATCTAGTAATATTTCTCAATAATAGCATGTATCGGAAATAATTAGCAAAAAACATGAATAGTCACGCTTGATTGCGGGCTACACAAATTCTCCCCCTAAAAATGAAAATCGTCGATTTAGGACGTTAAAATACATTTCATGAAAATCCACTTACACGGATTGATTTAAAACCTGAAATCAAATCTTTGTAGAGAAAATCACTTTAAGCCATTCAGTAATGAAGGAGAAAAAAGAAAATATCCAAAGCTCGGGCTCGGGTCTTCAGCTCGGGCTCGGCTCGGGATACACAAATTCTCTACCACCGAATTTGTGTTATTTGACATTTTTGTAACCGCGCTGACGATCAACGAACTCGCCGTGTTAACCGAGCTTTCACCGAGCCCGTGCTAAGGGCCGTGCTAAGGGCAGATAACTCTACCGATCCCGAGCTTTGTGACTGTACATTAGTAAAGCCGAGCCTTTAGTGTAGTGCCGAGCTATATATGTGAATTGATTGTGATTAAAACATAAAAATGTCTTGGGATTAAACTTTATTCAAATTGAGTGTTATTGATAAGACAAAAAAAAATATGTATATTTATCGTACATTTAAGTCATTTACTCAAATATCAAATTACAAAAATCATCAAAAGAGGAAATTGCCTCGAGTGATGATGTTGTAAGTATAAACGAGCCTATTGTTATCTCTAGTCCTAAGGTAAAACCTAATAGAAAAAGACTTTCGTTGCCAAAAAGACAAACCAAAGGTAAGTGATATATTAGAAGATCTTTCAGGTGATAGACCGTCAATTTGTAAGCCAGTAGAAACAAAACGTATTTGGATCGATAACGTTAAGAGTGCAATAAGTTTTAAAGAAACAATTTCCTAATATAAACGGTATGCAAGATACAGGCTACGCTCCAGTTTTTCCAGTATAACACAGTCTATATCAGGTAGTATAACACTGTCTATATCAGGTAGTATAACACTATCTATATCAGGTAGTATAACACTGTCTATATCAGGTAACACTGTCTGTATCAGGTAGTATAACACTGTCTGTATCAGGTAGTACAACACTGTCTATATCAGGTAGTATAACACTGTCTATATCAGGTAGTATAACACTATCTATATCAGGTAGTATAACACTGTCTATATCAGGTAACACTGTCTGTATCAGGTAGTATAACACTGTCTGTATCAGGTAGTACAACACTGTCTATATCATGTAGTATAACACTGTCTATATCAGGTAGTATAACACTGTCTGTATCAGGTAGTATAACACTATCTATATCAGGTAGTATAACACTGTCTATATCAGGTAACACTGTCTGTATCAGGTAGTATAACACTGTCTATATCATGTAGTATAACACTGTCTATATCAGGTAGTATAACACTGTCTATATCATGTAGTATAACACTGTAGTATAACACTGTCTATATCATGTAGTATAACACTGTCTATATCAGGTAGTATAACACTGTCTATATCAGGTAGTATAACACTATCTATATCGGGTAGTATAACACTGTCTATATCAGGTAACACTGTCTGTATCAGGTAGTATAACACTGTCTGTATCAGGTAGTACAACACTGTCTATATCATGTAGTATAACACTGTCTATATCAGGTAGTATAACACTGTCTATATCAGGTAGTATAACACTATCTATATCAGGTAGTATAACACTGTCTATATCAGGTAACACTGTCTGTATCAGGTAGTATAACACTGTCTGTATCAGGTAGTACAACACTGTCTATATCATGTAGTATAACACTGTCTATATCAGGTAGTATAACAATATCTATATCAGGTAGTATAACACTGTCTATATCAGGTAACACTGTCTGTATCAGGTAGTATAACACTGTCTGTATCAGGTAGTACAACACTGTCTATATCATGTAGTATATCACTGTCTATATCAGGTAGTATAACACTGTCTATATCAGGTAGTATAACACTGTCTATATCAGGAAGTATAACACTGTCTATATCAGGTAGTATAACACTGTCTATATCAGGTAGTATAACACTGTCTATATCAAGTAGTATAACACTGTCTATATCAGGTAGTATAATACTGTCTATATCATGTAGTATAACACTGTCTATATCAGGTAGTATAACATTGTCTATATCAGGTAGTATAACACTGTCTATATCAGGTAGTATAACATTGTCTATATCAGGTAGTATAACACTGTCTATATCAGGTAGTATAACACTGTCTATATCAGGTAGTATAACACTGTCTATATCAGGTAGTATAACACTATCTATATCAGGTAGTATAACACTGTCTATATCAGGTAACACTGTCTGTATCAGGTAGTATAACACTGTCTGTATCAGGTAGTACAACACTGTCTATATCAGGTAGTATAACACTATCTATATCAGGTAGTATAACACTGTCTATATCAGGTAACACTGTCTGTATCAGGTAGTACAACACTGTCTATATCATGTAGTATAACACTGTCTATATCAGGTAGTATAACACTGTCTATATCAGGTAGTATAACACTATCTATATCAGGTAGTATAACACTGTCTATATCATGTAGTATAACACTGTCTATATCAGGTAGTATAACACTGTCTATATCAGGTAGTATAACACTATCTATATCAGGTAGTATAACACTGTCTATATCAGGTAACACTGTCTGTATCAGGTAGTATAACACTGTCTGTATCAGGTAGTATAACACTGTCTATATCATGTAGTATAACACTGTCTATATCAGGTAGTATAACACTGTCTATATCAGGTAGTATAACACTATCTATATCAGGTAGTATAACACTGTCTATATCAGGTAACACTGTCTGTATCAGGTAGTATAACACTGTCTGTATCAGGTAGTACAACACTGTCTATATCATGTAGTATATCACTGTCTATATCAGGTAGTATAACACTGTCTATATCAGGTAGTATAACACTGTCTATATCAGGTAGTATAACACTGTCTGTATCAGGTAGTATAACACTGTCTGTATCAGGTAGTATAACACTGTCTATATCAGGTAGTATAACACTGTCTATATCAGGTAGTATAACACTGTCTATATCAGGTAGTATAACACTGTCTATATCAGGTAGTATAACACTGTCTATATCAGGTAGTATAACACTGTCTATATCAGGTAGTATAACATTGTCTATATCAAGTAGTATAACACTGTCTATATCAGGTAGTATAATACTGTCTATATCATGTAGTATAACACTGTCTATATCAGGTAGTATAACACTGTCTATATCAGGTAGTATAACACTGTCTATATCAGGTAGTATAACATTGTCTATATCAGGTAGTATAACACTGTCTATATCAGGTAGTATAACACTGTGTATATCAGGTAGTATAACACTGTCTATATCAGGTAGTATAACACTGTCTATATCAGGTAGTATAACACTGTCTATATCAGGTAACACTGTCTTTATCAGGTAGTATAACACTGTCTGTATCAGGTAGTACAACACTGTCTATATCATGTAGTATAACACTGTCTATATCAGGTAGTATAACACTGTCTATATCAGGTAGTATAACACTATCTATATCAGGTAGTATAACACTGTCTATATCAGGTAACACTGTCTGTATCAGGTAGTATAACACTGTCTGTATCAGGTAGTACAACACTGTCTATATCATGTAGTATAACACTGTCTATATCAGGTAGTATAACACTGTCTATATCAGGTAGTATAACACTATCTATATCAGGTAGTATAACACTGTCTATATCAGGTAACACTGTCTGTATCAGGTAGTATAACACTGTCTGTATCAGGTAGTACAACACTGTCTATATCATGTAGTATAACACTGTCTATATCAGGTAGTATAACACTGTCTGTATCAGGTAGTATAACACTGTCTGTATCAGGTAGTATAACACTGTCTATATCAGGTAGTATAACACTGTCTATATCAGGTAGTATAACACTGTCTATATCAGGTAGTATAACACTGTCTATATCAGGTAGTATAACACTGTCTATATCAGGTAGTATAACACTGTCTATATCAGGTAGTATAACACTGTCTATATCAGGTAGTATAATACTGTCTATATCATGTAGTATAACACTGTCTATATCAGGTAGTATAACACTGTCTATATCAGGTAGTATAACATTGTCTATATCAGGTAGTATAACACTGTCTATATCAGGTAGTATAACACTGTCTATATCAGGTAGTATAACACTGTCTATATCAGGTAGTATAACACTGTCTATATCAGGTAGTATAACACTGTCTATATCAGGTAGTAAAACACTGTCTATATCAGGTAGTATAACACTGTCTATATCAGGTAGTATAACACTGTCTATATCAGGTAGTATAACACTGTCTATATCAGGTAGTATAACACTGTCTATATCAGGTAGTATAACACTATCTATATCAGGTAGTATAACACTGTCTATATCAGGTAACACTGTCTGTATCAGGTAGTATAACACTGTCTATATCAGGTAGTAAAACACTGTCTATATCAGGTAGTATAACACTGTCTATATCAGGTAGTATAACACTGTCTATATCAGGTAGTATAACACTGTCTATATCAGGTAGTATAACACTGTCTATATCAGGTAGTATAACACTATCTATATCAGGTAGTACAACACTGTCTATATCATGTAGTATAAAACTGTCTATATCAGGTAGTATAACACTGTCTATATCAGGTAGTATAACACTATCTATATCAGGTAGTATAACACTGTCTATATCAGGTAACACTGTCTGTATCAGGTAGTATAACACTGCCTGTATCAGGTAGTACAACACTGTCTATATCATGTAGTATAACACTGTCTATATCAGGTAGTATAACACTGTCTATATCAGGTAGTATAACACTATCTATATCAGGTAGTATAACACTGTCTATATCAGGTAACACTGTCTGTATCAGGTAGTATAACACTGTCTGTATCAGGTAGTGCAACACTGTCTATATCATGTATTATAACACTGTCTATATCAGGTAGTATAACACTGTCTATATCAGGTAGTATAACACTATCTATATCAGGTAATATAACACTGTCTATATCAGGTAATATAACACTGTCTGTATCAGGTAGTATAACACTGTCTGTCAGGTAGTACAACACAGTCTATATCATGTAGTATAACACTGTCTATATCAGGTAGTATAACACTGTCTATATCAGGTAGTATAACACTGTCTATATCGGGTAGTATAACGCTGTCTATATCAGGTAGTATAACACTGTCTATATCAGGTAACACTGTCTATATCAGGTAGTATAACACTGTCTATATCAGGTAGTATAACACTATCTATATCAGGTAGTATAACACTGTCTATATCAGGTAGTATAACACTGTCTATATCAGGTAACACTGTCTATATCAGGTAGTATAACACTGTCTATATCAGGTAGTATAACACTCTATATCAGGTAGTATAACACTGTCTATATCAGGTAACAATGTCTGTATCAGGTAGTATAACACTGTCTATATCAGGTAGTATAACACTGTCTATATCAGGTAGTATAACACTGTCTATATCAGGTAGTATAACACTGTCTATATCAGGTAGTATAACACTGTCTGTATCAGGTAGTATAACACTGTCAATATCATGTAGTATAACACTGTCTATATCAGGTAGTATAACACTGTCTACATCAGGTAGTAAACCACTGTCTATATCAGGTAACACTGTCTGTATCAGGTAGTATAACACTGTCTATATCAGGTAATACAACACTGTCTATATCAGGTAGTATAACACTGTCTATATCAGGTAATATAACACTGTCTATATCAGGTAATATAACACTGTCTATATCAGGTAGTATAACAATGTCTATATCAGGTAGTATAACACTGTCTATATCAGATAACACTGTCTATATCAGGTAATATAACACTGTCTATATCAGGTAGTATAACACTGTCTATATCGGGTAGTATAGCACTGTCTATATCAGGTAGTATAACACTGTCTATATCAGGTAGTATAACACTGTCTACATCAGGTAGTAAAACACTGTCTATATCAGGTAACACTGTCTGTATCAGGTAGTATAACACTGTCTATATCAGGTAATACAACACTGTCTATATCAGGTAGTATAACACTGTCTATATCAGGTAATATAACACTGTCTATATCAGGTAATATAACACTGTCTATATCAGGTAGTATAACAATGTCTATATCAGGTAGTATAACACTGTCTATATCAGATAACACTGTCTATATCAGGTAGTATAACACTATCTATATCAGGTAGTATAACACTGTCTATATCAGGTAACACTGTCTGTATCAGGTAGTATAACACTGTCTGTAACAGGTAGTACAACACTGTCTATATCGTGTAGTATAACACTGTCTATATCAGGTAGTATAACACTATCTATATCAGGTAGTATAACACTGTCTATATCAGGTAACACTGTCTGTATCAGGTAGTATAACACTGTCTGTATCAGGTAGTACAACACTGTCTATATCATGTAGTATATCACTGTCTATATCAGGTAGTATAACACTGTCTATATCAGGTAGTATAACACTGTCTGTATCAGGTAGTATAACACTGTCTGTATCAGGTAGTATAACACTGTCTGTATCAGGTAGTATAACACTGTCTATATCAGGTAGTATAACACTGTCTATATCAGGTAGTATAACACTGTCTATATCAGGTAGTATAACACTGTCTATATCAGGTAGTATAACACTGTCTATATCAGGTTGTATAACACTGTCTATATCAGGTAGTATAACACTGTCTATATCAGGTAGTATAACACTGTCTATATCAGGTAGTATAACACTGTCTATATCAGGTAGTATAACACTGTCTATATCAGGTAGTATAACACTGTCTATATCAGGTAGTATAACACTGTCTATATCAGGTAGTATAACACTGTCTATATCAAGTAGTATAACACTGTCTATATCAGGTAGTATAATACTGTCTATATCATGTAGTATAACACTGTCTATATCAGGTAGTATAACACTGTCTATATCAGGTAGTATAACACTGTCTATATCAGGTAGTATAACATTGTCTATATCAGGTAGTATAACACTGTCTATATCAGGTAGTATAACACTGTCTATATCAGGTAGTATAACACTGTCTATATCAGGTAGTATAACACTGTCTATATCAGGTAACACTGTCTGTATCAGGTAGTATAACACTGTCTGTATCAGGTAGTACAACACTGTCTATATCATGTAGTATAACACTGTCTATATCAGGTAGTATAACACTGTCTATATCAGGTAGTATAACACTATCTATATCAGGTAGTATAACACTGTCTATATCAGGTAACACTGTCTGTATCAGGTAGTACAACACTGTCTATATCATGTAGTATAACACTGTCTATATCAGGTAGTATAACACTGTCTATATCAGGTAGTATAACACTATCTATATCAGGTAGTATAACACTGTCTATATCATGTAGTATAACACTGTCTATATCAGGTAGTATAACACTGTCTATATCAGGTAGTATAACACTATCTATATCAGGTAGTATAACACTGTCTATATCAGGTAACACTGTCTGTATCAGGTAGTATAACACTGTCTGTATCAGGTAGTATAACACTGTCTATATCATGTAGTATAACACTGTCTATATCAGGTAGTATAACACTGTCTATATCAGGTAGTATAACACTATCTATATCAGGTAGTATAACACTGTCTATATCAGGTAACACTGTCTGTATCAGGTAGTATAACACTGTCTGTATCAGGTAGTACAACACTGTCTATATCATGTAGTATATCACTGTCTATATCAGGTAGTATAACACTGTCTATATCAGGTAGTATAACACTGTCTATATCAGGTAGTATAACACTGTCTGTATCAGGTAGTATAACACTGTCTGTATCAGGTAGTATAACACTGTCTATATCAGGTAGTATAACACTGTCTATATCAGGTAGTATAACACTGTCTATATCAGGTAGTATAACACTATATCAGGTAGTATAACACTGTCTATATCAGGTAGTATAACACTGTCTATATCAGGTAGTATAACATTGTCTATATCAAGTAGTATAACACTGTCTATATCAGGTAGTATAATACTGTCTATATCATGTAGTATAACACTGTCTATATCAGGTAGTATAACACTGTCTATATCAGGTAGTATAACATTGTCTATATCAGGTAGTATAACACTGTCTATATCAGGTAGTATAACACTGTCTATATCAGGTAGTATAACACTGTCTATATCAGGTAGTATAACACTATCTATATCAGGTAGTATAACACTGTCTATATCAGGTAACACTGTCTGTATCAGGTAGTATAACACTGTCTGTATCAGGTAGTACAACACTGTCTATATCATGTAGTATAACACTGTCTATATCAGGTAGTATAACACTGTCTATATCAGGTAGTATAACACTATCTATATCAGGTAGTATAACACTGTCTATATCAGGTAACACTGTCTGTATCAGGTAGTATAACACTGTCTGTATCAGGTAGTACAACACTGTCTATATCATGTAGTATAACACTGTCTATATCAGGTAGTATAACACTGTCTATATCAGGTAGTATAACACTGTCTATATCAGGTAGTATAACACTGTCTATATCAGGTAACACTGTCTGTATCAGGTAGTATAACACTGTCTGTATCAGGTAGTACAACACTGTCTATATCATGTAGTATATCACTGTCTATATCAGGTAGTATAACACTGTCTATATCAGGTAGTATAACACTGTCTATATCAGGTAGTATAACACTGTCTATATCAGGTAGTATAACACTGTCTATATCAGGTAGTATAACACTGTCTATATCAGGTAGTATAATACTGTCTATATCATGTAGTATAACACTGTTTATATCAGGTAGTATAACACTGTCTATATCAGGTAGTATAACATTGTCTATATCAGGTAGTATAACACTGTCTATATCAGGTAGTATAACACTGTCTATATCAGGTAGTATAACACTGTCTATATCAGGTAGTATAACACTGTCTATATCAGGTAGTATAACACTGTCTATATCAGGTAGTAAAACACTGTCTATATCAGGTAGTATAACACTGTCTATATCAGGTAGTATAACACTGTCTATATCAGGTAGTATAACACTGTCTATATCAGGTAGTATAACACTATCTATATCAGGTAGTATAACACTGTCTATATCAGGTAACACTGTCTGTATCAGGTAGTATAACGCTGTCTGTATCAGGTAGTACAACACTGTCTATATCAGGTAGTATAACACTGTCTATATCAGGTAGTATAACACTGTCTATATCAGGTAGTATAACACTATCTATATCAGGTAGTATAACACTGTCTATATCAGGTAACACTGTCTGTATCAGGTAGTATAACACTGTCTGTATCAGGTAGTACAACACTGTCTATATCATGTAGTATAACACTGTCTATATCAGGTAGTATAACACTGTCTATATCAGGTAGTATAACACTATCTATATCAGGTAGTATAACACTGTCTATATCAGGTAACACTGTCTGTATCAGGTAGTATAACACTGTCTGTATCAGGTAGTACAACACTGTCTATATCATGTATTATAACACTGTCTATATCAGGTAGTATAACACTGTCTATATCAGGTAGTATAACACTATCTATATCAGGTAATATAACACTGTCTATATCAGGTAATATAACACTGTCTGTATCAGGTAGTATAACACTGTCTATATCAGGTAGTATAACACTGTCTGTATCAGGTAGTATAACACTGTCTGTATCAGGTAGTATAACACTGTCTATATCAGGTAGTATAACACTGTCTATATCAGGTTGTATAACACTGTCTATATCAGGTAGTATAACACTGTCTATATCAGGTAGTATAACACTGTCTATATCAGGTAGTATAACACTGTCTATATCAGGTAGTATAACACTGTCTATATCAGGTAGTATAACACTGTCTATATCAGGTAGTATAATACTGTCTATATCATGTAGTATAACACTGTCTATATCAGGTAGTATAACACTGTCTATATCAGGTAGTATAACATTGTCTATATCAGGTAGTATAACACTGTCTATATCAGGTAGTATAACACTGTCTATATCAGGTAGTATAACACTGTCTATATCAGGTAGTATAACACTGTCTATATCAGGTAGTATAACACTGTCTATATCAGGTAGTAAAACACTGTCTATATCAGGTAGTATAACACTGTCTATATCAGGTAGTATAACACTGTCTATATCAGGTAGTATAACACTGTCTATATCAGGTAGTATAACACTGTCTATATCAGGTAGTATAACACTGTCTATATCAGGTAACACTGTCTGTATCAGGTAGTATAACACTGTCTGTATCAGGTAGTACAACACTGTCTATATCATGTAGTATAACACTGTCTATATCAGGTAGTACAACACTGTCTATATCAGGTAGTATAACACTGTCTATATCAGGTAGTATAACACTGTCTATATCAGGTAACACTGTCTGTATCAGGTAGTATAACGCTGTCTGTATCAGGTAGTACAACACTGTCTATATCATGTAGTATAAAACTGTCTATATCAGGTAGTATAACACTGTCTATATCAGGTAGTATAACACTATCTATATCAGGTAGTATAACACTGTCTATATCAGGTAACACTGTCTGTATCAGGTAGTATAACACTGTCTGTATCAGGTAGTACAACACTGTCTATATCATGTAGTATAACACTGTCTATATCAGGTAGTATAACACTGTCTATATCAGGTAGTATAACACTATCTATATCAGGTAGTATAACACTGTCTATATCAGGTAACACTGTCTGTATCAGGTAGTATAACACTGTCTGTATCAGGTAGTACAACACTGTCTATATCATGTATTATAACACTGTCTATATCAGGTAGTATAACACTGTCTATATCAGGTAGTATAACACTATCTATATCAGGTAATATAACACTGTCTATATCAGGTAATATAACACTGTCTGTATCAGGTAGTATAACACTGTCTGTATCAGGTAGTACAACACAGTCTATATCATGTAGTATAACACTGTCTATATCAGGTAGTATAACACTGTCTATATCAGGTAGTATAACACTGTCTATATCGGGTAGTATAACGCTGTCTATATCAGGTAGTATAACACTGTCTATATCAGGTAACACTGTCTATATCAGGTAGTATAACACTGTCTATATCAGGTAGTATAACACTATCTATATCAGGTAGTATAACACTGTCTATATCAGGTAGTATAACACTGTCTATATCAGGTAACACTGTCTATATCAGGTAGTATAACACTTTCTATATCAGGTAGTATAACACTATCTATATCAGGTAGTATAACACTGTCTATATCAGGTAACAATGTCTGTATCAGGTAGTATAACACTGTCTATATCAGGTAGTATAACACTGTCTATATCAGGTAGTATAACACTGTCTATATCAGGTAGTATAACACTGTCTATATCAGGTAGTATAACACTGTCTGTATCAGGTAGTATAACACTGTCAATATCATGTAGTATAACACTGTCTATATCAGGTAGTATAACACTGTCTACATCAGGTAGTAAAACACTGTCTATATCAGGTAACACTGTCTGTATCAGGTAGTATAACACTGTCTATATCAGGTAATACAACACTGTCTATATCAGGTAGTATAACACTGTCTATATCAGGTAATATAACACTGTCTATATCAGGTAATATAACACTGTCTATATCAGGTAGTATAACAATGTCTATATCAGGTAGTATAACACTGTCTATATCAGATAACACTGTCTATATCAGGTAATATAACACTGTCTATATCAGGTAGTATAACACTGTCTATATCGGGTAGTATAGCACTGTCTATATCAGGTAGTATAACACTGTCTATATCAGGTAGTATAACACTGTCTACATCAGGTAGTAAAACACTGTCTATATCAGGTAACACTGTCTGTATCAGGTAGTATAACACTGTCTATATCAGGTAATACAACACTGTCTATATCAGGTAGTATAACACTGTCTATATCAGGTAATATAACACTGTCTATATCAGGTAATATAACACTGTCTATATCAGGTAGTATAACAATGTCTATATCAGGTAGTATAACACTGTCTATATCAGATAACACTGTCTATATCAGGTAATATAACACTGTCTATATCAGGTAGTATAACACTGTCTATATCGGGTAGTATAACACTGTCTATATCAGGTAGTATAACACTGTCTATATCAGGTAGTATAACACTGTCTATATCAACTAACACTGTCTATATCAGGTAGTATAACGCTGTCTATATCAGGTAGTATAACACTGTCTATATCAGGTAACACTGTCTATATCAGGTAGTATAACACTGTCTATATCAGGTAGTATAACACTATCTATATCAGGTAGTATAACACTGTCTATATCAGGTAGTATAACACTGTCTATATCAGGTAACACTGTCGATATCAGGTAGTATAACACTGTCTATATCAGGTAGTATAACACTATCTATATCAGGTAGTATAACACTGTCTATATCAGGTAACACCGTCTGTATCAGGTAGTATAACACTGTCTATATCAGGTAGTATAACACTGTCTATATCAGGTAGTATAACACTGTCTATATCAGGTAATACAACACTGTCTATATCAGGTAGTATAACACTATCTATATCAGGTAGTATAACACTGTCTATATCAGGTAACACCGTCTGTATCAGGTAGTATAACACTGTCTATATCAGGTAGTATAACACTGTCTATATCAGGTAGTATAACACTGTCTATATCAGGTAGTATAACACTGTCTATATCAGGTAGTATAACACTGTCTATATCAGGTAGTATAACACTGTCTATATCAGGTAATATAACACTGTCTATATCAGGTAATATAACACTGTCTATATCAGGTAGTATAACAATGTCTATATCAGGTAGTATAACAATGTCTATATCAGGTAGTATAACACTGTCTATATCAGATAACACTGTCTATATCAGGTAATATAACACTGTCTATATCAGGTAGTATAACACTGTCTATATCGGGTAGTATAGCACTGTCTATATCAGGTAGTATAACACTGTCTATATCAGGTAGTATAACACTGTCTACATCAGGTAGTAAAACACTGTCTATATCAGGTAACACTGTCTGTATCAGGTAGTATAACACTGTCTATATCAGGTAATACAACACTGTCTATATCAGGTAATATAACACTGTCTATATCAGGTAGTATAACACTATCTATATCAGGTAGTATAACACTGTCTATATCAGGTAGTATAACACTGTCTATATCAGGTAGTATTATAAGACTCTTTCATATGTGTATATGTAGGATAGGGATATTCCACCCGAGGGGTCACAAAATGTGGTGAAACCCGAGGCTTGCCGAGGGTTTTACCACATTTTGTGATCCCGAGGGTGGAATATCCCTATCCTACATACACACATAATGAAAGAGTCTTTTTCTCTCATATCATTACCGAATTTCTGGCGAAAGTGTCCCTCAGCCATCCAGTCTTACGACGAAAAGAAATCAAGGGCACAGGCTTCAAATCTTGCAAAATTTAGAATTCTTTAATAAAATAAAGTCTTATCAAGTTCTGTTATTATTTTGAGATAGAGTAAAAAAGCTTAAATATACTGTACATTTTCTGCTATCTATCAAATTCAGATGACACTGATTAACAAAGATCTGGTAAAATAATCAAAAGTAACAATGTATGTAATTTAAACCAGAAGGCCTACATGGCTCATCTGTCAAAGTACCTACTAACAAAATACAAGGGGTCTCTGACTTAGGAAAAACTTCAAAAGTTCTTCCCAAATTATATTTACCAAAACACCAACATAATTCTCTGTCATACCTCCAATTGTCAATGAACGTTGCTTCATAGCACTGACATCTTCCTTCACAGCATCAACGTCTTTCCTAACATCACCAACGTCATCACTCACAGCAGTAACGTCTTTCCTAACAGCTCCAACTTCATCACTCACAGCACCAACATGATGACTCACATCATCAACAGTTCCTGTCAAAATGTTATATAAAAAGTTTTATTAATATTTCTATTACGTACATGTACCTGTAATTGTCCTCTCCTGTAAACAGTATTTCTGGATCAAAACAGTAGAAGACAATTCTAAGGGTCTTTGGTTTGTTTTTGTTTAATGCCCTATTAATAGCCAGGGTCATTTAAGGACTATAGGTGTATGACCTTTATGACCTTTTTAGCTATGTGTACATATGGTTAAAATCCTTACAATGCCAGACTGGTCTTCATTCCACTTTTCTCACCTTTCCTCTTCTCCTCTAAATTATTTGAAAACAAGATTAACCTACATATGAAAGCTGGGGAAGATCCATTGAGAGCTTTGTCAGAAAGGACAATATACCTTGGTAATTGTAACCTCAAGTGATCAAATCCAATTTGGCCGTCTATTTTCTTGTTTATTTCAAAACTGACCATTTTGTAAACCACAGCATTAGATATCAGTAAAGCTTAATGGGGGTCAATCAATTATAAAATCTGGGTTAGAGCATAAAATCACAAATACCATGTATAAGAAGTACCATATCTACTTACATTAGCCATGTACATTAAGCTTGATTATTTCAAAATAGATCTTTCCATCTGAAGGTAATTGTTATTCAAATCAAACAAGAGGCCCAAAGGACATGTATCGTTCACCTGGCTCTACAGCATCTTTGAAGTTAATTTAGGTTATTTCTGCAGATAACTACTTTATTCAAATATCAGTGAGGCTTGGTTTAATTATGTCAATCAATTTTCTGTTTTTTCATTCCAGTACACATTACACAACTGGCCTAATATCAGGTCTCTTTGCTATTGAGAAATCATTGTTTGAAGAATTCAGCCTATTTGACCAATGTGACCTTTAATTAAGGTTTGACAAGGTCATTCATTTGAACAAACTTCCCCTTCACCTCAGCATGCTACAGACCGAATATCAAGTCCCTGGGCCTTTTGGCTATTGAGAAGAAGTTATACAGAAGCACTATGTGTTACACTGTAAATACCTTTGAGGTCAGTGTATGACGGGCAGCACTACGTGTTACACTATAAATACCTTTGAGGTCAGTGTATGACGGGCAGCACTACATGTTACACTATAAATACCTTTGAGGTCAGTGTATGACGGGCAGCACTATGTGTTACAATATAAATACCTTTGAGGTCAGTGTATGACGGGCAGCACTACGTGTTACACTATAAATACCTACATGTTACACTATAAATACCTTTGAGGTTTGTGTATGACGGGCAGCACCATGTGTTACACTATAAATACCTTTGAGGTCAGTGTATGACGGGCAGCACTACGTGTTACACTATAAATACCTTTGAGGTCAGTGTATGACGGGCAGCACTACGTGTTACACTATAAATACCTTTGAGGTCAGTGTATGACGGGCAGCACTACGTGTTACACTATCAATACCTTTGAGGTCAGTGTATGACGGGCAGCACTACGTGTTACACTATAAATACCTTTGAGGTCAGTGTATGACGGGCAGCTCTACATGTTACACTATAAATACCTTTGAGGTCAGTGTATGACGGGCAGCACTACGTGTTACACTATAAATACCTTTGAGGTCAGTGTATGACGGGCAGCACTACGTGTTACACTATAAATACCTTTGAGGTCAGTGTATGACGGGCAGTACTACATGTTACACTATAAATACCTTTGAGGTTAGTGTATGACAGGCAGCACTATGTGCTACACTATAAATACCTTTGAGGTCAGTGTATGATGGGGAGCAGTACGTGTTACACTATAAATACCTTTGAGGTTAGTGTATGACGGGCAGCACTACGTGTTACACTATAAATACCTTTGAGGTCAGTGTATGACGGGCAGCACTACATGTTACACTGTAAATACCTTTGAGGTCAGTGTATGACGGGCAGCACTACGTGTTACACTATAAATACCTTTGAGGTCAGTGTATGACGGGCAGCACTACATATGTATGTGTTACACTATAAATACCTTTGAGGTCAGTGTATGACAGACAGCACTACGTGTTACACTATAAATACCTTTGAGGTCAGTGTATGACGGGCAGCACTACATATGTATGTGTTACACTATAAATACCTTTGAGGTCAGTGTATGACAGACAGCACTACGTGTTACACTATAAATACCTTTGAGGTCAGTGTATGACGGGCAGCACTACATGTTACACTATAAATACCTTTGAGGTCTGTGTATGACGGGTATCACTACGTGTTACACTATAAATACCTTTGAGGTCAGTGTATGACGGGCAGCACTACGTGTTACACTATAAATACCTTTGAGGTCAGTGTATGACGGGCAGCACTACGTGTTACACTATAAATACCTTTGAGGTTAGTATATGACGGGCAGTACTACATGTTACACTGTAAATACCTTTGAGGTCAGTGTATGACGGGCAGCACTACGTGTTACACTATAAATACCTTTGAGGTTAGTGTATGACGGGCAGCACTACGTGTTACACTATAAATACCTTTGAGGTTAGTGTATGACGGGCAGCACTACGTGTTACACTATAAATACCTTTGAGATCATCCAAGTCCGTTGCCATCTCGTCTTGTCTCTCTTTTATGTCACTGATTTCCCCTGAATAGAAAAGAAATATATCTCATTATAGAGACTCAAGTACAGTGTAGTCTTGAAGTATATCTAACAAAAGAACAATGTTTCTGATCAAAGGACAATGTATCTAATACAAGTACAATGTATCTGATCAAAGTACAGTGTATCTAATCCAGGTACAATGTATCTGATCAAAGTACAATGTATCTAATACAAGTACAATGTATCTGATCAAGGTACAGTGTATCTGATCAAAGTACAATGTATCTGATCAAAGTACAGTGTATCTAATAAAAGTACACTGTATCTAATAAAAGTACAATGTATCTGATCAAGGTAGTGTATCTGATCAAAGTACAGTATATCTGATCAAAGTACAATGTATCTGATCAAAGTACAGTATATCTTATCAAAGTACAATGTATCTGATCAAGGTACACTGGTACAGTATATCTGATCAAGTTATAATGTATCTTATCAAAGCACAATGTATCTAATAAAAGTACAATATATCTGATCAAAGTACAATGTATCTGATCAAAGTACAATGTATCTTATCAAAGTACAATGTACAGTGTATCTGATCAAAGTACAATGTATCTAATCAATTATCATTAGAAGATTCTGGAAGTCAGTAACATATTTCATTCCTGTGACCTTGAAAATAGGTCAAAGATGAAATATCCTGTGACCTTGAAAATAGGTCAAAGTCTATGGTATGAGGAAATGTCATAACACTCTATAGCAGGAACCTACTGGCCAAAGGATGACTGCCCTGGGTCTTGGGTCTTTTAGAACTTGAGAGGAAGATTTGCAAATGACATTTTAACCATTAATTTGGCGTGACCTTATAAATACTGTATACCTGGGAATTTTCGCCCCCGTTTAATTTCCCCCATTTTCGCCCTTTGATGATAGGGCGAATTTAAGATGACGGCGAAAATTTCAAGCTCAATTGCAGGATTTTTCCGAATGGAATTTTCCGATTGTGAACAAGGAAAATACATTTCTTAAAAGTAGTTTAGGGCGAAATTAAAACGGGGCGAATATCTTTTGTGTTGTTCAGGGGCGAAAATAACCTGGGGCGAAAAATACCAGGATACAGTAGGTCAAGGTCATTTATATGAGAAAACTTTATACCATTCTGCCCTAAGTACTGGCTGGCAAAATATCAGCCATCTAGGCCTTCTGAAACTTCACAAAAAGAATCATGGAATTTTTAACATACTTGACCACGACCCTGTGACTCTGAAAATAGGTCAGGGTCATTTAAATGAGGAACTTTAATGTACTCTTCCCCGTCTACCTCCTGGCACAAGAGAAGTTCAAAGTTGACAGACACCCACTCATACACTATACCATAAGCTCAGTGACACTTTGTGCCGTCTGAGCTAAACATATCAATTTTTCAGTGATGTAATTATATTCTTTATGCAGTTTACCTTCTATCTTCTTTACAAGAGTTATGTACTTCCTCTCTACATCTGGGTCCATGGTCATGGTCAGTATACTATCCACGGCTTGTACAAACATCCCTGTCTTCAGGTCACTATTCTGTATGTCCTCAACACTTTGACGGATGTCGGCCCACCTGGTCCTAAAGTCACTATTAGAAAGATATGCAATGTTGGCATGCACTATCTCATTTCTGTGTATCCGTAGACGATCAATGTTTGCTGACAGACAACGGTCTGCAACATCTGGAACATTACCCCAACCCTTTCCATGAGGAGTGATGTTCCCTAGACTTCTTAGAAGGATATAAAGTAAAGAAATATCCATATCCTTCTCAGAACCTTGGAACAGTCCACCCGAGGGGTAAAGCATTTTCTTCTGTTGTCTATTCAACTGGGAGATAATCTGACCCTTTTGACTGGAAAGTACATAAGGGAGTCCAGATGGCAGTCGAGTGACGAGTAACTCTCTGAAGACGTCAGGGAAGACATCAATGACCAGTCTACATATCCGGGCATAGTTAGTCGTTTCTTTGGTGGAAGTATACTTGGTAGACATCCTTATAGTTGGTTTCAGGACAGAAGATAATGTTGATACTGGAAAATAAGTAACAGGACTATTGAGCCTTTAACTGTCACCTGAAATCTGATGTAACAAGTGAAAGTACTGCATTTGTACAATCTTTATATTCTCTACTTTTATGACCTTTTGTATAGGTTATTGAATGTCTTTTTAAGTGATAAGAACCAGTACTTAAACATTTTTGGTATTTTATCCTGAAGCAGCCACCAATACGAGACAACATGCAGATTGATGCGCGTAGTTTCAACAAAAAGATTTAAAGGTCAAATTCAATATTCGAGTTCTATTAGATACTTGAATGATTCAATGACTGTTATATATATATTTTCATATCATAAGGGAATAAAACTAGAGATGTTGTCCGGGCCAACTCATAACAACAATGGAAAGGTAAACTCTACCTCTTATACTACATCTACAACATCTACAATTCTGTTGAAATACAGGTGATTTAAAAGAATTCGACAATTTCCACTGATATAAAGAACACATTCTATAAAAAAAACTCAGTCGGAATTGTAATTTATCAAAATCTAAAAATTGATAAATTTGAGATACGGCCCTTTACTTCTAAGTAGGCCATGTTGGAGATACGTCCTTGTTCCCCTAAACAATCGATATATACAATATAGAAGATGGCAATTTATATTTAATTACAGTTCAGTATCTGTTGAATCTCAGACAGTTCTAAGGCTAAACTTGAGGAGGTAGTCAACAAATGCCACTGAAAATTAGACCAAATAAGGAATTTTGATGACCCATGCCAATTAAAATATAACAATTCTAGACTGATCTAATAATATATATGTTGCACCGCAGACAGGTCAGTCATTACAGCTGAACCTTTGCAAACTTACCTTGGCACTCAAACATTTAATCCTCACAACCATTAGCAAGTGTACTTGTTTGGTGACTCAATCCTAGGGATTTCTAATGCGTTTACTTTCCCACAAATTGTTTCAATTTCTCAATACTCTAATCACATGAACACCTCGATTACTGTCTGATTGTGAAACAAACATGTTATTAGACTGTTTGGCGAGACACTGCTGTAAACCAGGACGAAATCTATAAATACCTGATTCTCACAACAGAACAAAGAAGCCTAGCATGGCCCCGCCTTCAGCAATAACACGATAGACATTACAAGAGGCCTAAAGGACCTGTATCGCTCATCTGGTTGATTTGATCAAACTTCAAAATAATGTTCATGTTCAATTTGTTAACAGCTTTATTTGTTGATGTCTAACAATGCTATTATGGTTATGAGGTATGGATCTCAACGGTTTCAAAGATATAACATAGAATTACAGTCCCTAGGGGTAAGGAAAGAACCCAGGGCCTATTTTTACAACATGAATGTGTTTATCTCTTCATGCCAAACTAAAGCTGCAACGATACGCTTCCCTCACGATACGATACGTATCACGGTACATTTACATTAGTTTATCCTGTTTGAAAATTGGAGGGATACAAACATAAATCCAGTACTATCACGAATTCACTAATAAAGGTTAATTATTTGTACAAATTTAGCCATCACATCACAGCTGTCATTATAAGAAAAATGTTAATAAAGTTTAATTAAAAAAGAAAATGACTCTTAGAAGTTTTGACATGCTTATTACTAAGTATTATCAGAGACCTAGATATCTATACTATTAGTATATAAGTCTCTGTTATTATCAGTAAGGCATTTTGACAATTGACACCTTGGGTTAATAAATATTTCACAAAGATTACTACAGTAATTGTTTTCTTCTTAAATTATCTAATTTAAGTTTTGAACTTTTTTGTTTTCAATTAGAATTCTACTCAATTTCCAATTGATCTCTGGGCCTGTTTGTTTATGAGGACAAACCGATCCATCAGTATTCAAAAGTAATATTTCAAACATAATATCTAGTGATAGTAACGTTAGGCCTATCTTAACAGACTTGCAAATACATGTTAATACATGTACTGTCTTTGTCAAGGCTCGTCTGAAAGTAATAGACTATAAAATCACCAGGTCTGTCTTTATTTCATAAACTAGCAACACTGGTCCAACCTTTTGTACCGCAAAAACGAAAACGGTCCCGCTATTGATGAGTAAACATTTAAGCACGATAAACATGATTGGTGTACACCGTACGATCTGTAGCAAAAATACACCTTTAATGAAGTAGCGAGAAACATTATTCCGATCAGGAAATAACCTAGATCTGAGAGTCGTCATCAGCCAATAAAAATGCAGGATTCCTGACAGTAGATCGGGAAGACTTCATCTCGACAATTTTTATTGATTCTTAAATGATTGTACATAAATATAAACCACCTGTTTCAGCTACACGGATCCAGAAAAGTTCCTATATATATAAAATTTAAATGAGCGAAACAAATTACCGCGCTGAAAAACGGAAACGGCCTGAACCGTGAGCGTACCATGAGGCCAGATGAAAATACCGTGAACCGAACCATTTATTTAAGCATTGAACTGTTACCAAATGGTAGTATACAGTCGATATGAATACAATTTGGGTGACAGATAAATAGAATGTTGCCCGTTAGGCTTTAAGTGGCTTTTGCACAAATTTGGCTTTATTTCATATACGTGTGTAGGTATCATCAAATTGTTCATTATTACATAATTTCTTATTGTTTAAAATCGAAACCGTTTTTATGCGCAATGATGTACGATTAACATTTAGAAGTGATGCGGCGTTGAATGGGTGCTGCGCACAGGACAGACTCTATTCCTCGGAAACACTTATTTTTCTGGTATTGACTGGATTTACGTTATTTTCAGAAGAATAACAGCTCTTAATTCTTAATGAAAGTTGTCTTGATAGTAGGTGAAAACGATTCCAAGGATATTTCGTTCGAAACAGATTCCAGTCTAACCGGTCACATCAGTGTCGCTAACTTAGCAGACGATTTTCAACTTCACAAGGGCTCGATTTTGTAAGGTAGGCCTTTGTTATCAGTGAATAATCACAAAACTAAAATCCAGTATACATACACAACCGGAAACTATGTCAATACTCCCGATTTTTTTTACAAGATTTTTTTTTTTTATAAATACTTGACTTTTAATGTTGTCGTGTCTTTCATTTCTGAAAATGGAAACGAGCCCCTGTGAGTCTGACGACATTGACAATTTGATAATTTCGTATAGATCAAGAATGGCGCTTATAGTAATTTCGTGTTGACTACATTTTTAGTATTATAAAATTATACTCTCATAACTTGTGACATTGCTTTATTTTTTGTTGTTGCTACTGTTAATAAATGCTAGCATTCGAAAGCTCTCTAGGCCGAAAGTAACTGGCGGCCATTGTTAAACCTACAACACCTGGAGCTGTAATATTCCTCCACTGACCGAATCACTGTAAATTGTAGTATACAGTCTCATGAATACAATTTGGTTTACTAACGACATATAGACAAATGCAACACAGAACGTAAATATACCTCGATATACCGTACCACAGATTACTGTTGCAGCACTATGCCAAACAATGCTATATATGGTTATAGGGTGGGGATCTCAATGGTTTCAAAGATATAACAAAAGTCCCTTGAGGTGGGGAAAGACCCCAGTGACACTTTTTAACAATGTGGTTGTGTTTATCACTTGATGGCCAACAATGCTATACAGTCCAACCCACTTAATATAAACTCTGATAATACGAAAAACTCGCTTTATACGAATGAAAATCAAATCCTCTGCAAACCGTGCACAATGTGCTTACTGTAATGTTTGTAGCATTATATATACCATAACATGCGGTAATTAGGACGACAAGTCAGGATCCAGGCTGTTCCCGTTTCTATCTAGCAGCATTCACTATGACTTTGTGTATATGTACTGCGCATGCTTGGTGTGTGTTGTTACCTGCTGCCCGCCATGTTTGGAATAAACCGTAAACCATGTGCTCATTGTTTGTTCCCGATTATCAGCATTAAGATATTCGGACATTTCACTTATATTGTTTACCCACTTAATACGAATCGGTTACGACAAAAACCCGGGTAATACCGAGACATACCAGGGTCCCTTGACCACTGTTTGTGTTGTTTTAAACCCACATAATACAAAGCGTCAAAGTCAGAGTCAGCCAAGTGTGACACAGGTAAATTTCATAACCTTTGTCTCGGACCGACCCACGCGCTCTATAGAAAGTGTACAAAACTGTAGGACCCGGATGACAACACCCCGTAATTAGAATTACGACTTTAGTTGCCTAAGTTATCGTGGCTGAGGAAAACCTTGGTATTAGCTGGAGATTCCTGAGGATTGGCAATAAGAGCTCCACGAGAGCGATGATGGTACTGACCCGGAAACACATGCTTTACAGATCGCGAGGCCCGGGAATGCATTGACAAGTTGAAATCATTCAATCAAAATGACGTTCAAGATTGTGTTTTCAAAAATGTCTTATACCTGGATATATTTGTAAGTAAGGTCAGCTCGGAAAGAGTCGAACAAACACTGGTCAGTGATTATTTCGCAGCTGCAAAACGTGCTTAGCGTGATCGTGAGCCCTATCATTTGTATCAATTTGAATCCCAGCCACCTAGGGATGTTACCACGGAAATATCAATGTCATGCATTGCTTAGTTCAAGAGAAAAAGTCGTTTTAAATATCAATATTGCCAAATGGACCTCTTTTGGCATTGCCTCTCAAGGAGTCAGCCCAATCATTTGTACCATTTCGAATCTGCACCCAAAAGTGATGCTACCAAGCAAATATAAGCAATATTCATTGCTCCGTTTCAGAGAAGTGGCTGAGTAAAATATATCAATCTAGTCATATTGAACACTTTTGGGTTGCACAATTCTGAGTCCTACTTACGTTTTACCAACAACCACGCCATTACTGCTACTGAGTTGGCATGTTATCCGATTTAATAGACAGCACTGACCGTTACAGTCGTACTCTGAACACATTGGCAGTAATTACGCTATTGTTTCAGCAGTTTAAAGATTTAATATGCACCGGTGACCTTTCATTTCTTCACCTGTAAAAACATCAGCCGGGTAGATCTATCGGTGTATCAGAGATTAGTTCCACTTGAGCGAGCGGGTAGTTGAGTTGTTGACTATCGTGTGTACTGTTATCGGCGACTGCCTTAGGAAATTACCTGATGTACGTAAAACAGTAATTTTTATCACCGACAGTTATTGTTTTAAGATTCCACCGACAATTTCTTTAATGAAGTCATAAAACACTTAAAAGAGCATATAATAATCGGTATATTTGTAGTGCCGATACAAACGGAATTTCGATGTTGAAAAAATGTTGGCGTTTACCACCGATCGTTGTTGGACACAAAAATGGTACTTCGAGTTATTCGATCATTTCAAGTAGGATTTTTATTGTTGGGACCAGATTTTCACTTCGTATTATCCCAGTTTTTCGAGTTTTCTGAATTCGAGTTTTCCGAGTTTTTTGTACTAGGATAAAGAGAGAATTCCGTCGGGACTGACGAAGTACTTCGAGTTAAGCGGGGTATTCGAGTTTTCCGAGTTCGAGTTAACGAAGTTCCACTGTATATAGAACTATCTTTTCGTAGCTCATTCGCAAATATGATTTTATGATTATTTTTATATCTTAAATCAATGCATCGACACAGAAAAAAATAATTTCACGCATGATTTCTGCAAGACGCTCGTCAATTTGATGCTTCAAATTTTGACTAAGACAAGTGTTTCATGTAAGGCAATATACAGACTCACCAATGTGTATGTTAACTATGGTCGATTCATTCCCACTCAGCCAACATGTTATTTTTGCTATAAAAACATTACCTGAGTTTACCTATGGAAAATGTAGGTATAGTCTGTTTCGATCAGTATACTTATACATGGGACTCAAAGCTTAAAAATTAAGGTGACCAACAATAAAAGTGAAGAAAATGTTTAAGAATACCTTTAAAAATAATGACAGAATACATATACTGATAATTATTACTTATATTAAAAGTGATAGTACACAACATTTTAAAAATGAAATAATGGAAAAAAATCTTTCAAAATTAACAAGAGGCCCATAGGCCTTAACAGTCACCTGAGATTTTAAATATTTCAGTTTATTTAATTGACCCTTATAGTAAAGTTTAGCCCCGCCCCAGGGGCAAACTTGAGACCCCAGGGTCATGAAATTCACAATTTTGGTAAAGAACCTTCAAACCCATCCATCTAACAAGATGGCGCCCAACAGGGCAGACACGGGTAGAGTGCTCCGTGAATTTACGTCGATTGTGAACGTGCAGGTATCGTCGAATGAGTCGTAACTTTGCAATCAGGTTCCGAAAGTATCATGTGACAGAGGTATTTTGTGAAATTTGAATTGCATGAAGATTTTGAATGACTTTTATCAGTTTTCTTCATCGCATGTATCGTACAGTGCGCGTATATTGTTTTGTGAACTTTGAACTCGAGTGGATTTTTATGGTATGGTGTTGACCGATTTTTCTCGTCACGCTCTATTGATTTTTCTCACCTGTGTGATACCTGTTATTCTTGACCAGGGAATGATGGCTAGCACAACGTCAAGTATTTTAGAAAGCGTGCGAGAGGTTCTACACGGGGGTAGCGACACAGACATGGCAAATTCTATGAAACATATGATAGAAATGATGAATAACATAAACGAGAGACTTGGACGTATAGAGACACATGTGAATAAAATAGACAAAATAGAGGCGGCACTATCTACACTCAACGCAAAAGTGGTAATTATGGAAAATCAGGTTAAAGAAATTGTTCAGAAAAACATGGAAATAGAAAAAAGTGCAGAAGCAATTGGTGAATTTTATGAACAAATGAAGAGAAAGGTTGAAAAAAACGAGACTGTATTATCGACAACGCAGGGTGAAATGCAAGGAGTGAAAATAGAAAATAGAAACATTGCTAACAACCAATCAAAACTACAGGAAGAAATGGTGAACCTAAGAAAGGAATGTCACGACATCACAGCAGAGGTTGAAGACCAAAAGTGCAGGAACATGAAATATAATTTGGTGATAACAGGTCTAATGGAACAACGATATGAGGTTATAGGGGACAAAGTGAGGGAATTCTTTCATCGCCAGCTTGGTATATCACGACATCTGGAATTCGCGAACGTTCATCGTTTCCAGAAATTCGTACGTGGTAAAGTCCGCCCGGTAGTTGTACGATTCCTATACTACGAGGACAAACAAGAAGTGAAAGGTCACGGATATATGCTCCGTGGTACGCGGTTCGGCATAAACGAGCAGTTCCCTGATGCAGTCGAGGAGCGACGGAGACAGTTATATCCTGTCATGAGACATTATAAGCGCGAAGGTCGCCATGCCAAACTCGTCAGAGACCGTCTCTATATTGACGGGGAGCTTTACGTGCCAGAGAGTGACCCTATACGTCGATCTGATCAACAGCGGCCACATAGCGACGTTGTCCGTAACGCGGGCGCGCAGCAACGGGAGCCCTCGTGATCGGTGGAAAATAATCTTGGTACTCCAGCTATTGGTCGTCGCGAGGATCAAAAACGTAATCGCGTGCCGTCTACTCCAGATGGAGAGGAGCGTTTTGAGCCGCCTCCGACTCGAGCTCGTACCAGTTCACCGCGGCTGGTACAGCATAGTGACAGTTTCATTGGTAATGAGTCGGGGATCGCAGAATCAGGATGGAATAACGCAACGACAAGTCAAGGACGTAATGATTTTCGTTCATTGCATACACGATATCAACACGCGGCACGAGGTCGGTGGAGAAACCCATCTTCGCGACAAGAGCCACCCAGTAGGGACCACGACATTTCCTATTAGGATTGTGTGGAAGGACTGTCCATTATTTCATGGAATGTATGTAGGTCCATCACGGACAAATTAGACATAGAAGACTTTGTAAATATTATAAATAAGTTTGATATTATATGTTTGTATGAAACATGGGTTGAAAAAGAGGATGAAGTGGAATTGGAAGGGTACGTCAGTTGTGTGTTTCCTAGAACGCATGGTAAGGGTGGTGGAATTGTAATTTTTATTAAATCGTCTCTTTGTGGTATTTGTAAGGTAATAAATAACATTAATGATAATATTGTTTTACTAAAGTTATGTAATAATTCCAGAACCAAAGGTAGTGATGTGTACATTTTTGCTTGTTATTTCCCACCAGTAAATAGCACTTTCTATCACAAATGTGAAATCGATGTCTTTGCCAGTCTAGAAGAAATGATATATGAATATAAAGCACTAGGTGAAGTGATTGTAGTTGGAGATTTTAATAGTAGAACTGGTGTTTGTGATGACTATATTACTGATGATGTTGTTAGACAAGGTCCTGAGCATGTTGTTTCAAATATTGTTAATTATTCGAGTGATCCTGTACCTCCAAAACGAGTCAACTCTGACACCTGTGTTAATCAATTTGGTAGACACCTATTGACATTATGTAAAAGCACGTCCTTAAGAATCGTAAATGGGCGTCATAAAGATGATATTAATGGCAATATAACATTTTTAAATAGTAGAGGGTCCAGTCTAATAGATTATGTATTGTCGTCCGATGATTTTTTAAAGAAATTTTTTTATTTTGAAAGTGGCATTTTTAATGTGTTTTCAGACCACTCTCCAGTTAGCTTTACAGTGGATTTGTATGAGGTAAAAACTAGTATTATACCTGTTGTTGAAAATGCAAAAAGTCCATATACTAAGGCAAAATGGATTGAGGACCATGCAGATAGGTCGCTTTATTGTTTAGAGGAACATAGTATAGAACTGTTACAATTTTGTAACATAAGGGGAGATAACCAAGAATGTATAGATGAAAGTGTCAATAAGTTTACAAATATGTTAAATGAATTGTTATTGCCTTTAAATACTATTACAGGTACACCAAGACGGACTAGAAAAACTCGAGTAGAGGACAAGCCATGGTTTAATGAACTTTGTAAGAAAAGATATACTGATTTCAAAAACGCTTTATTTATTTTCAATTCTGATAAGTCAGAAGAAAATAGAAACATTTTTACATCTAAAAAGCGTATTTATAAAAAACTCGAAGCTAAATTAAAACGTGAATATGTAGCTCAACAGGGAAATATGATGGCTTTTCTGAGAAAAAGTAATCCTAAAGCTTTTTACAGTAAATTCAGGAAAAAGAAAAATATTGTTCATGGTAATCTTAACGAACAAGATTTTTACAATTATTTTAGTGAATTATCAACAACAGAACCTGTGGATAATCTAATGGTCAATGATTTTTTAAATGATTATGACATAAATGTACCAAATAATATGTTTCATGAATTAGATAATCAGATATCTGATAGTGAAGTTCTTAAAGCTATCAGAAACTTGAATAATTCTAAGGCTTGTGGGCCAGACTTACTATTAAATGAGTATTTTATTAAAGGAAAAGAGGTACTTTTGCCTTGCTTAGTCCAATTGTTCAATAATATCTTTAAATCTGGTTTTTATCCTTCATCATGGTCATTAGGCAATATTATACCTATCTTCAAGAAAGGTGATAAAAATGATACCAATAATTACAGGGGCATCACACTAGTTAGTTGTTTAGGTAAAATTTTTACATCAATTTTAAATGAGCGCCTAATGAAATTTGATAGTGATTATTCTAAATTAAGTGACGCTCAGTTTGGCTTTAAGAAAAACTTATCTACTGTAGACGCCATTTTTGTTTTACAAACCTTAATAAGTAAAATTTTGAAAAATAGGAAAAGACTATATTGCTGTTTTATTGATTACAAGAAAGCTTTTGATTTTATAAACAGACAAAATTTGTGGTACAAACTTATTAAAGAAGGTGTTGAAGGGAAAATGTTGAATATTATAAGAGCACTTTATAAAAATGTGAAATGTTGTGTCAAATATAATAATAATATGTCCGATTTTTTTAAATGTCAAAATGGGTTATTCCAAGGTGAAATAATGTCACCATTATTGTTCTCCATGTATGTCAACGACTGTGAAATGAATTTCCTAACAGAAGGATGTCCATCTATTGAGTTATATACTATTAACTTGTTTTTAATTATGTATGCTGATGATATGGTTTTAATGGCAGAAACTCCCGAGGGACTGCAAAAAATGTTAGATACTTTATTACTTTACACAAAGAAATGGAACCTTACTGTAAACACTACCAAAACTAAAGTAATGGTTTTCCGAAACGGTGGTAAATTAAGAAAAGAAGAAAAGTGGTTATATGACGGATGTGTATTAGAAACCGTAGATGAATTTAATTATCTGGGGATACAAATGAATTTTAATGGTAAATTTAAGAAAACTCAACAAAAAATTGCTGAACAAGGAAGAAAAGCATTATTTTCAATTTCGGGAGTATCAAAGAAAAATTTTTTTAACGTTGAAACCCAACTACATGTTTTTGATACATACGTCGGTAGTATATTTAACTATGGGGCTGAAATTTGGGGTTTTCATAAAGCACCGGATATAGAGAAAATCCACTTACAGTTTTTAAAAAGATTATTGGGGGTTAAGAAAAGTACTTCTAATTGTATGATTTACCAAGAATTAGGGAGATTACCTTTTGTAATAGTGAGGAAATTTAGAATTTTTAAATATTGGTTGAAATTAAAACAAACCAATAACTGTGTGTTAAATGCTTGTTATCAAGATATGTTAGAAAACGGGAATGAATGGTTGAATGAAGTAAAAGAAGAACTGTATAGAATGGGTGTTGGGTATATATGGCAAAATGGGGATATTTATACAGCTGATTATATTATGAATATTGTTAAATGCAGACTATGTGATATATTTATACAAGAATGTAAAGAAAAAATCAATTCATCTTCCAAGTGTTCACTGTACAAGTTTATTAGTGAAAAGTTCTACTTACAGCCATATTTATCAAAACCAATAGGTACTTCTAATTTAAAAGAAATAACTAGAATTAGATTGTCATCACATAAATTAAATATTGAAATTGGTAGATTTAATAACTTAGAAAGAAATCAAAGAATTTGTTCCTATTGTAACAGTGGAGACATTGAAGATGAATTTCATTTTATTATTAAATGTGTATTTCATTTAGACCTAAGAAAACGTTTTATTAAGAAATATTATTATAATAAACCTAGTATGTACAAATTTATTCAACTTCTAGAAACAGTAAACAAAAAAGATCTTTCAAATTTAGCAAAATATATTAAATACAGTAATAAACAAAGAACAGATTTTTTATTAGTATAAAAAAAAAATGTCCTTCTACACTCTACCTGTTGTACAATGTATGTGTTAGTCCGGTTGTGTGTGAGTGTGTGTATGCGAGTGTGTGGTTTTTGTATTGTATCATTTCTGTACATGTATATATTTGTTGAACCGATGAGCCGTAAGGCTCAAGGAAATAAAGAACTTGAACTTGATCTATGAAGTGCATTTGATTCCATCATATCTAAGAGTAAAGAAGATTTTTGAAGTTTTAGTCAATTTGACCCTTTTTGGCCCCACCCCTCAGACCCCTGGGGATCAACCAGGGCCAAACATGTACATACCATCAAACTGTCATCCCATGCTCATAATTTGAACCAAGTTAGAATGAATTCCAATACAAATCCAACAAATAATAGTCAAAAATGTGATTCCCCTAAATAAACTATAGTAAAGTTTACCCCCTCCCCAGGGGCAAACGTGAGACCCCAGGGTCATGAAATTTTGGTAAAGCACCTTAAGACCCTTCCATCTATGAAGAGTGTTTGGTTCCATCATATCTGAGAGTAAAGAAGAAGATTTTTGAAGTTTTAGTCTATTTGACCCTTTTTGGCCCCACCCCTCAGGCCCCTGGGGGGTGGGGACTATATAATTTACAAATTTGGTTGACCTTTAGACATAGAAGCTTCCTGCCAAATTTCATAGAATTTGGTTTGTGGGTTTTGAAGAAGAAGTTGAAAATGTAAATTATTTACGGACGCACGACGGACGACACACGACGACGGACAAAAGGGGATTAGAATAGGTCACTTGAGACTTTGTCTCAGGTGACCTAAAAATGCACCTTATACAGGTAACAATGATATACAGTGTACTTTCAATCATTTTTTTCTGGTTTTTCTGCTTTCAATTAGATATGATTACTATGTTATAATAAGCAACTAATTCTTACAAATTGAATTATTGTTTCAACAAAAATAGGTGCATTTTGTTAAAATCACATAAAGAGTTAACGGCATAAACTTCAATGATATGTAGTCAAAACTGTTTACAAGAGTATGTGTATGTAACCAACACAAAAAAAAACAATTGTTATTCCCTCAAAATTACAACAAACAGTATACACCTGGGTCCGATCATTTTACCAATTCCATTAGTTATTTTTCTCTAAACACTTACTGTACTTGACATTCCTGGAAATAGATTATAGATTGCAATGACAAATGCCCAGATTAGGGTTGATTTCTTGGAGAATGGTAGAGTATCAAGCTGGAGGTAAACCATGCGCAAAGAAGAGGAATATCGCCAACCAGAATCGAGACTCCAGACTCTCAAGATGACACGATGGATGTGACCGCATATGCTGATGCAGCTTCACATCTTGTCCACTCGTAGTATTAAATCCAGGATAATTACAATTATATACTCGTTTATCATATGCTTGTGCTTCCTGAACATTAACAAATGGACCTAAGTGATTATGATATACTTTGAGAAATTGAACTTGTGTATACTAAACATTATATACAAGTGTAATTCAACATTCAATTTCATAAAGCAACTTGAATTTGCAAGGGCTATGCGATTACCATATACTTGTGTTAAAGAAAGTGACAGCTATATATAGACTAGTATTTCTTTGCAATACTAAGATTGAACTATTTATTATGTGAATAATTTCTTATGTGAAGACTGCATATATGGAACCGCCGATAAGATTAATTGACTTTGGTGATATTGTGAACTTTATCCGTGATTTCTAAGATTATACTGATTTGTGCTTTATTATTCAATCAGTTTCATTATCATACAAGATGTGTTTTACTTAAACTATTAAAATGTCGTTAAAGTCTTTTGTTTTTAATCGTTTTCTCTAAAGTACATTATATCAGAGACTTGTATATAATATATACAAGTCTCTGATGAAACAGGTAACGTTGACTCAAACTTATTGATAATGTGACCTTTCAATGTAAAGGTTAAAATTGAACAAATGTATTTTCTGTTTTATTTATAAAACATACATGTAATTATTATGATAAAGTGTGAAATTTGTAACAATGAAAGATATAGAAAAATGAAATATTTTCCCTAATTTAAATTTTTTTAGAGTTATTCTATTTTAATATTTTTTAATTATATAAAAGTATTTGTGATATATATATTTAGTATACAATTATCTACAAACTGCTAACAGCATGTATCACAGGTAATACAGGTAACACAGGTAACCTGAGAATCAATTACTTCTCCAAAACAGGCTATAACTTACCTGTAATTAGTGCCTATTGTTCTCTATTGACCCCCAATGTTAAAATAGGATTTGTTGGCTGAGTGGGATCAGTGACACTAGTTGGCCCCAAGGGGTTAATTACAAGAGTCAGTCAACCGTGACAAAGTCCGACTGTCGCCAAATTGGGTTACAGGTGAAGTTTCAAATTACCAACTTTACCTGAAGTGAAATTATGTTATTTGCAACGAAGATACATTTCAATTTATTAAGAATATTGGGATAGACCTGCAGCCATTCTCTCACTGTCGGGACTATGCTGTTGGCTGCGGCCATGGTTGTCGTGATGAGTATTCTAAAAGTTGATCTCTCTTTCTCACAGTAAAATTTACAACTAGTTAAAGTTATTATAAAGACAGTCTTAGGGAAATTCTGGGTATATCACGCAGGTGAAAATGGAGATCAAGGTGCGACATCCCTTTGTTTCCTGGACAGTTCAGGTAATAGCCTCAGGAAATCTTTCAATACACTGGCCAAGTAGAGTTACACAGACATGTCAATTATCTTCCCGGTGTGAGAAATTAATCTTCATATATGGTAGAAATCACTTCCAGGTTAGTAGGATGGAGTAATTTGCTATAACACGCTATAATAGCAAGGAAAAGTAACAAATATTTCATATACAGTCAAACTTCGATGTTTCGAAGTTCAAGGGACTAACAGAAAAACTTCGAAACAGCGGGACTTCGAATTATTCATGGTTGACAATAGATCGATGTTTTCTTGATAATGACCATATATATATGTTAACGTTACATGTCCTCGGTGTCTTCGTGATGATCGTCGCCTGTCAGGCTCAAAAGTTAATTTATACCTCAAACACAACAAAATAAAAATACTTTTCATTAATTATACCTAAGCATTTTATTAATTAAACAAACTATGTATCGGTTACAAAACACTTATTTCGCGTTTAACAGATAAAGCAAAAGAAGTACAATGCACACTTAGGTAAGTCGTTAGGCTTTTCTGCTAAAGACACGTGCGGTTACGTTATGTGCATATAAAATACGGAATGCCGATCGGTTGGAGAATGCATGATTGAATGACAAAATCGATTTACTTGGTTATTTATGTATAAGTTTGCAATGTGACACTTCGGAGTGAAGACATCGCTAATTGTTTGTGTTTAAAATTGGTCCGCTTGTTTTATAGTTCCGTAAAATCTACTCACCGACCGCTGATTTCAATGGCGGCGAATATTATCAGAGACGACTACCGAAATGTTTTACCGGAGTGATTAAATGTCATGGCTTCTAAATACACCTTTTATCCCGCTGATTTCAATGGCGGCGAAGATTATCAGAGACGACTACCGAAATGTTTTACCGGAGTGATTAAATGTCATGGCTTCTAAATACACCTTTTATCTATCAATTTGGTGTGATTATTAATTAACCCCATGATCGGGAGTGACAACACACACTATCGTTATCCCTATTGTCAGTCAGGGCATCTAGGGGAGTAGTGTGAAATCTTGCCGCAGGTGTCACGACCAACACCTGTCCAGTGGTCAGTACAGGTAAACTTTTGTTCGAATCATGAGATGTCAATTACCTATGACATCATAGTTAACGGGCCATGAAAAAAGTTTGATACATCGAAAACTTCGATTTATAAAAATTCGAATCATGCATAGGTTCGTTAGTAGCGTTATATAGTAAGGAAATTTGGGACCAAGCAAAAAGTTCGACACATCGAGAAATTTGAATCAACGAAGTTCGAATCATCGAGGTTTGACTGTAGATATTGAATCTAAGTAGTCAATCATATACCGTATTTGACCTAATAAGGGCGCAGGGCGCGGGTAAATGACAGTGGGGGCGCCCTTATTAAGATTAGTTATTCTGAAGTTTTATGAAACAGACTATACCTTATAGCAGAATACCCAAGGTTGTGGAAACGGTAAAATATTCAGTCATAAAAATATTCCAGATGAAGATACCTATTCATTATCATATATTAAGCTTAAACATCACTTGAATACTCCTGTAAACTTGTAAACCATGCCAGCTGATCTTTAGACCAGAGAACGTGTGTTCCACCATTTATGTTCAAATGGAACTCTTTTGTGTTCTATTTATAGAAACAGGTGATTTCCCAGATCATATCAGACATCGTTTTCTTTGACCTAATAATTGATTTACAATGTCTTTTACTAGCTTTCTGTTCTGAACAAAAGTTATTTATCAACAAGAATGAAGTCTTTACTTTATCTTCAAATAAAGATGGTAAGTTATTATTTGTATGTGTGTTTAGTTTTGGGTGCTGAGAACTTTGCACTGACATGTCATATGTAGCCTGTAGGAATACACAAAATGTGGCGAAAACATGTGTTCCAGTTACTTAATTTGCTGAAGAAAATTGAACACATAAGTAGTAAAATATTTCACATGAATTATTACTTTTTAACACCATTTTGACAGTCAGTCATATATTTATTTCCTTGAAAAAAGGTAGGGGCGCCCTTATTAGGGTAGGCGCCCTTATTAGGTCAAATACGGTATAGTTCATAATCTTACGTAACATTATACTGTGCCATGCACTCATTATTTCTTGCATATTATGATATAAAATCAGTTATCACTTTTAATTCTTATTTTGTTTTAAGAGGATGTTGGATTTATCAAAAGTTTAAAAAAAGTTATTTCGTAACATGTGTATAGAAATAAGTTTCTTAAAAGTTAAACAGCTGTGGGACAAATCTCGCGATAAAAATAAATGCGGCGAGCTATTTTTGGTCGGATAGACCATAGCTGTTGTGCAGACATGGTCACATGATTAAAAAGAGCGAGAATCGGAAACATAATTACGACGTTGTCTCTCTGTGATGTTACAGGAACATCAACTAGACGACGAAATTTCTGTGACATTACAGGAACATCAGGAACATCAACTAGACGACGAAATCTCTGTGACTTTACGGGAACATCAACTAGACGACGAAATCTCTGTGACATTACGGGAACATCAACTAGACGACGAAATCTCTATGACATTACGGGAACAGCAACTAGACGACGAAATCTCTGTGACATTACGGGAACATCAACTAGACGACGAAATCTCTGTGACATTACGGGAACATCAACTAGACGACGAAATCTCTGTGACTTTACGGGAACATCAACTAGACGACGAAATCTCTGTGACATTACGGGAACATCAACTAGACGACGAAATCTCTGTGACATTACAGGAACATCAACTAGACGACGAAATCTCTGTGACATTACGGGAACATCAACTAGACGACGAAATCTCTGTGACATTACAGGAACATCAACTAGACGGCGCCATTTTCAATGGACTGATCAACACAATTTAAGCATTTTCTGCTGTAACACGATAATCTCTATACAAAAAGCTAATGTCAAGTGAGTAATTCATTAAAAACTAAACTGAAGATTGCGAAAATGGGTGAATATTCAACTTCTCTCTGAGGTAAGCTTATAACAAAAGGCTGAAGCATACAGTTCCTAAGGGACAGTCGACCACGTTATACTAAATCTCTGTCAATACCTGCTGTGCATGACAACAATAGTAAATCTGAGACAGTAAAGCTGAACTCTTTACGTACTCATTCAAATTTCGCGGTCGCTACCGGAAGTGGATGTTGGGTAGGTCCTTTGTGTATTGGAGCATATGACTATCACATCAGACATCGATAACACGACCATTTTGACACTCAGTCAAAGATTTATTTCCTTGAAAAAAGGTAGGGGCGCCCTTATTAGGTCAAATACGGTAATTTAAATAAAACACCATAAAACCATTCCTTCTATGAAAAGTTTTAGATTCTATCTTATATAGGTATTGAGAATAAGATTTTGAAATTTCAGTCAATTTGACCCCCGCCCATCAGCCCCTGGGGGTCAGCCAGGGCAAACATATGCATACAGTGCAGACCGTAGGAATGAACACAAAGTCACCATGTGCCGGCGTTTGATTTTCTATTCAAGGGGTAAATCACAGCGACTGATCACCCTAAATCCCTATCAGGGATCATGAAAACGGCGTCATCGCGATCCCCGGTGGTAATGTGTTCATCAAAATCCGCGGTGATCGTTTCTCCGCGAAACATCAAAGCAATTTGTCCGCCGCGAATCCTGATGATGCAGCCCCGGAGGGCCACGATTACATTCAGCCCTTGGTTTTACCTGTGGTGGTGTGGCTCTCAGTTGACCATTATCGACCCTTATCGTTGTACGTGTACCGATTTTTTTACCGCTAGCAGTCGAGACGATTGGTAGATTTTGTGACTTACATGCAAGTGTCCTATCCCTAATGTAAGACTCGAATTCGAAGTGATACGGTTCTCCGTGACGATCATGGGTATAACTAAATAAAAAAAACATCTGGATACCGTATAGTGAGTCTACGAAATTCCCTTAACGTCTCAATTGCTGCTGTTGATAAATGATGTGGTTTAAATGATCTGCAATTCAATACTTGTATATAGGCCTATGCATTTAATCACTACTGATTTAGCTGACCTGTTTATAGATGGCGCTTTGTGCATGACCTCAGATGCCATGACCTCGGAGAGGCCACATAAGGGGCTCGTTATTTAGTGAAAGATCTCGGACTTATTTTTACGTGATCTAGCAAAGTCCTTAATTGCATAATTTAGTCATCACATATATCTGAAGTATATAGCTAGTAAGATGTCTGTTTGAGAAATTGATCCATTATACGTGTACGACCTGTGACGGATGAGAAGACGATAAACATTGATAAGATCATTACTTGTCCTCGCGGGGACATAATGTATGTTTTTTGTTTCGTAATTGTTTGAAGAAAACCAAATTTTATCCTGAATACTATAGCTTATAATTATTTCGTCTGACTTTTTGTAGCGGGTTTCATACATAGACTGTACAATTATTTAAACATTTCGTAGTTTAAATACACGACTTAAAGACGTTGTGTGTTTTCTTACTATCATTATTTATGTTGATATATATGCTACTTGCAGTTTACAGGGACGATTCCGGGGTGGCTAATAGCATAGACATACACTTGGGCGCATTCAAATTACCTGTAGATATAGAAATCCATGCTCATATTTTCCAAACTATATATATAGTAGTTAATCAACTTCATTATTTCATTAACAGCCAAATTGTCACAGCAAAATCATTATGCGAGGTCTCTTTTTTTTCTATTACATGCATGATTGGAATCTATGTGTGTATACTATAAATGTTGTGTATATTGTTAAATGGAAATTGTCAAATAAATATTGTTTGAAATACATAGACTACAGAATGATGTGTATGTATAGTCCGATGTGCCCTCTTTATTGTGAGAAAACAATACATTGGTGTATGTAATAAAGAAATCTATAAAATACATTTTAACATATTTCAATTAATTATAAGCATAACATGGGGATCTTTCCCGTCCCTTTTATTTTGGAAGCAAAACAAAATAACGTACTAACAATACAGACGTCACCATTACGATCAAGACCTAACGTCCAAACAATGTGAACTATTTCGTCCTTTCTCTATCTACAGACCAGTCTATTTTACGTCCAACGAAGCCTGATGATAGATCATGTAATTTGAAATTGTCCATTGAACTGGTAGGTAACAAAGGAGTTCCAGAAGAAAATATTTACCTTCTGTGAAGAGAATGTCGGAGAAGAGTATATAATAGATATATTATATCATTATCGTGGTTTTGTTTTACCGCAATCATTGAAAATTCGCTAGGAAATCATATATTCCAAATCGTTACCGTTTAAAACCAAATGAAATCAAACTGAATGATCTATTAAACGGTCATACTTATAAATGAGTTATAAATGGTGTATCATTATTTTCTAGAAAAAAATCTCTATATCGCGTAATATAATCATAATTGAAGTTAGTGAAAGCGATATATATCAATTCTCTATACACAGAACAATTACATGCCGTGTAATTACCGTTATAGAAATGTTTTCACCAACTGTTAACACCTGTCAATCACATATCTTAATTACAATAGAGAGTATACCTGTTTCGCAATGACCCCATCGGACCCCTATGGTTTTTTTACCTGAGGGGAGTATATGTTGTTATCCAGAAGGATGTTAGGCTGTAGTTGGTCCATGTCTACTACCTGTATCTCACATCTTACCGTAGGATTTTTTTTTTAAATAAATAAATGAAATTACACGTTTTAAATCGCAACAATTAGTGTTCGTGTATTATCTCAATAATTAATAACAAATACACGGGATAACAGCTACCGTAATTATTTAAGTAAATATAAACTAAATATTGTGAAATTATACCCTTATGTTTTGGGCGACACTCTCATAAATCCTAGCGTAACACTTTTTTTACAGAGAATTAATTAGACAATAGATTGCTGGGATACCTGCATCGAATGGGGTGGACAGTTTACCTGATGACACACCATAATCAGGCACAGCCTACTATAGCTCCGCCCACATACTCTCAGATTTGTTGCCACATGTGTGATTGACATGTCTAGATGATTTTTACAAAGGACATCGTCGAAGTTTTAATCGTTTGCTGATGTCACTGCACGTTAATGAAATTAATGTAAAGGCTATAAACAGACATATAGATTCGCTTGTTACCGTACATGTACATTGATTGATATATTTAATCAGAAGACAGTTACCTGTACAATAGCAAACTCGTAGAGACTCGGCAAAAATCAGACACCGCAGATCGTCAGTACCGACCGCAGTGCAATTTAATTAGGGTGCATGTGATTATTTATTTATTACCATATTTCGTTCAATTAACGCATTAAAATCAGACACATTGTTGACTTGAACATTACAATAAGCAGACATCTGTCTCCGGCCGTATCTTCATCTGTGTACCATTGTCGTGGTCATTTATTTGCTACATAAAATACTGTGTTATCGAACATAAACATAATATGTCGTTACTAAAACCAAAGACATATTATATGTCTCTGCTAAAACATATATATCATGTGGCATAAAACTTAGTTGTTGCTAGCCACATCGTCATTCACAATATAAAAGTGGTACGCATTCAGATATTTTCATTTATATTTATAACGTACCCTCATGTGAGCCCACAGGCGCTTGCATAGAAAATATTACTTTCAATTTTTGTTTGATATGACAGTGGTATGTTTAATCTGTTAGCGCCTGTGGTAGGACTGTGATCTAAAGTTTTCTGACTGCAGTTCAAAGGAACCTTGCAACTTACCTGTGATAAACGGTGACGAGTACACAACTATATTCACACATGTTCCTAATAATTTGATAGTTGTGTAATTGTCTGCAGCTAATTTCAGGTATCAAACGTCATTTTTTCAGCGGTATTATCAAGCAGTTAAAGTAACCATTTAGGAACACAAAATGTCAAACTTTTCAGGAAAATCAAAACCGAGAATAATATGCATAGAAAGAAAAAAAATACTGGGAGAAAGATCCTATGGTCGGTTAATTTATGTACATGTCTGTGATATTTAAATAAGACACACTAAAAAATACCGAAGACGAGTTTAAAGTTCTTTATTCGAGGTACGGACAAAAAGTTTTCAGATTGTAAATACCAAGTATACATCATGTATGTATATTTACTATATCTTCATCCAATACACACACATGTATGAATACGTGTGCCTGTTCACTCGTCTATACATATACAACACGTATCATTCAAAAGCAACTTAATCCAAAATGCTCAATTTTTTATACTCTCTTCTTTATCACATTTTTGAATTGAATATTCTTGTATTTTGTACCATCATGTGACTATGTTATTATTCATTGTTTTGTTAATTTTACGGGAGAAGTCGTTTATAAGTTGGTAAAATTTGCTGACTAATCCCTTTGTCATTTCTGTATATCAATAAAATATGTTTTAACTTAAACTACAACACGTGTACAGTGGACCCGCGATAATCCGGACGCCGATAGTCCGGACAACTCACAGTCCGGACGGAAATGCACGGGAACGGATTTCCGTAACGTTATTTGTACTCACGAGTCCGGAAATTTGGATTCCGATTACGGAAACCCATTTTGGGAACGGAGCGTACTTTTCATTAGTAAATTTCCCTCAATAATCCGGACGATTTCTTCACCACGAGGAGAAAAAAATGTCGGGGCAAGTCACCCGTGTCGACAGCTGTACAGACTATCACTTGACACTGTGCGTAGTCATAGCGACCGCTGCTAGGTCATAGCCCCGGGTGTTTACCTGTGTTACAATGTGTAGCTTTTGTTTTTATAACGGTACATTGCTTTTTCTCTACGACCTAAATGTTAAAGTATTAAAGGATTTTATAGTATAGCCTGGTCTTGCTTTTATCAACTTGACGTACAATATCTATGATAGTTATTTTACAGACGGCAACTTTTATAGGAACACATATTGCTATTTCGTAGTTAGCAAGAATTTATGCACAAACATACAGTGCGTGATACGATAATTAATCAATCTCAAATACATGTAATAAATTTATGATCGGTAATTAACATCATTAACGCTTGTATTGGGTAAACACGGATATCGGCTTGTAACACCGTTAGGTGAAACTCATTGAAAGATGCATGCTATTAATTACATACACATTTACGTATTAAGCAGTGATCACAAGAACTGGGTTGATTACACACAAATTAGTCAATAGTCGTCTGATACTTAATCAATTATGTAAGCGTCACATTGTTAAGTGAAAACGGGTTTAATAATTATCGGACATCTTGGGTAGTTCTCGCTAGTGTCCCGTACTTTTAAATAGATAGTTTGGGGTTTCTGGTACGTAAAAATCATAAAAAAAACATGGACTGATGGTAAGTTGTAAAATCCGGATCTTTTATTGTATACATATATACCCTTACACATAGTGATATGTGATTATATGCATGTATATAACAATTAATTTACTATTTACATCATAAACAATATCCTATCATAGATTTGTGCTGGAATTGCACATACAGACAATTCAACTACTAATAAAAGTAATACAACATATGTATGAGAAACATTATATGACTATACATAATTATTGGTTATTAAGCCATTCTAATTTTCTCTTCCTTGCAAATTTAATATATTTAGCAAGATTTGAGATATAAGTTCTATTATTTCTTGTTAACAGCTCTATTAATTTGAACATGCTAGGTTTTCATACAATTATGAGATTTAATGCATTTCTTTCGTAATTAATACAAATAAGGACAATTTAAGATGAGATGAAATTGAATGGAGTGAAAATAGCCTTCATAGCGTAATTGACTTAATTACGTGGTGGTCTTAAAGTGTACCCGTAACGATTTGCTATTTCAAGTTTAAATGTGATTTAGGATGAAACTAAAAATGCTGAAAGGTCGACTGTTACAGCGACTTTAGTTTTAGAGTAATTGCGATTTTTCTCTAACCCAGAGCCGTTGACTACGTTTCGGTGACCTCTGACCTGTGACGTCAGAGGTTTAATGGGATCAGAGCCGTCATATAGGAAATATATATAGAAACAAACGTGAACACGTGCCTGCAATTAATGCGAATGAGACAACAATAATGAAAGTACTGAATACACTTTTTGACTTATATTTGTGAGTTAGTTAATAACAAATGTTACCGAAACCAGGGGCATATAATTTTCTATTATAACGTGCCATATACAACATGTAACATCTTATTAATTTTCTATTATACCGGGCCAAATACAACGTGTATCATCTTACTCATTTTCTAATATAACAGGTCGTATATAACATGTAAAATTTGAATAATTTTCTATTTTAACGGGTCGCTGTAACATGTATGGCATTTGAATAATGGGTCGTTTACAACGACTTACATCATATAGCCTTTATTATGAGGGCATTTCCGGGTTGTTACATACCAATATTGATTTCGGTTATAATACTTCTAGTAATAGAAATTTAAAATACAATTCATACACGATGTGAAATAAAAGTTAAAAAATTGGAATTTTTATTAGCCAAAACAGCAATAGATATGTTGCAAATACACTTGAAGATACCGTTATTTGTGATTTTCGGAAAGATTCATAGAGTAAATTTTCAACAACGTGGGTTTATGAATGAGGTAACTTAGGTTAATCATTCTATAGACAAACCTTTAAGATACATTTTTTTCGCTTGAAAGGAAAACGAAACCCACTGAATTCCAAAAATAATATGTTTGATTTCAACAACTTAAAAATGCTATCCCTATAGTAACACGCAATTCTTAATAAAATTCAAGCTCAATTTACGTACATGTAAAAGTATATCTTCGGAACTTTTTTGAAGTACATAGAAACCAAACGCGAGAACTCACGAGTATTATCGGCGTGTGCCGATTAGAACACCAGACACCTGTAGTGCAGTGACAGGTGTGACGAGCTTGTGGACCATAATTTCACACTTGGTAATTGTTTAGCGGTTATACTAAGCCACTCAATTCGTAATTCTCCGAACATGTTTCTAATCTTCTAAAGTCCTGTTTTAAGTGAAGATATGACTTGTGACACACGAATGGAAAGTAAAACCACAATGATCTCGATCACTTCACAATAATGACACAATAACAAAAAAAAATTTTTAATGATAATAAAAAATAAATAAATAAAATTTGAAAAATTCATACACGAAAATTATTGCGAGTTAATAAGTTTTAGTATTAATTATGATTAATCACGATGAACTAAATTGTATGTTTTCTATATATATATCAAAAAACGGAGCGAAAATGATGGTTTTAGTAAGAACCTATACTATGAACCTGTACATAAAGTATCAATTATATTATAATTGTTGCGAATCACTTTTATTTAATTTCACTGACAACGATCATATAAAAATTATATCTTTCTCAAGAATGTAATCGTCCGTTATCCCCGAGACCATGACATGTAAAATACCCTCGGGATAAAATCTGTATATGTAGAAGTTTGTTGCAGGCTCCAACACTGGTATTCATACGTGAGAGGTTTAGTCTATTGTAGATCATGAAGATTATAATATATTACTTTCTGAATTAAGTGTTCTTCATGACTTGAAGCGGGTTTTGTATAGAATATAATGCTTAGATTTTATCTCGGCACTCGGCCAACCGATTTTGATGTGGTTCGCGACATCATTCATTGGTTTTTACAAAAAATAACATGTTTGAATATCGTTTTTTTGTTCTTGGTACACTTTAACACCGAGTTTCACCACGTCAGCATTTGAACACCAAGAACTTTAACTCTGTACATGTACCACTTGTGATATATACTGAAATGACTAAAGTTTTATATACATGTATGACTAAAAAAAAAACCCACATTTTATGTTAAATATTTTATTAGAAAATGTTTTTAGATAATGCAATGAACTTTCAAAATACATGTCAAATACAATTGATGTAATTTATATATATATTCATAAATATATATGATCTCTAGCAATATAGTCTTTGGAAAAAACATTTGATTGTGTCACATGGATTCTAAAATAAAGAAATGCTTTAACAGCTTAATATTTAAATCACACGCTTCAGAAAAAAATATACGTTGAAATTTTATTGTTATCACATGAAATAATCAGCAAATATGTTTTTTATCTTCTAAAAACCACCGTACTGTCTTCTTAAATAATGTTAAATAAATATAATGTTTATTATCAAAAATACCAAAGAAACTGTTGATGTAATACCATGTACTGACTTTCGTATGCGTGAAGTATCACTATCGAAATGGAGATCATTTACAAATCGTGTGCTTTTAACATGCATCTTATTGCCGTACTCAACAAGACAAACACCGTAACATGAATTAAATAACTTCCACAATTCCAATGATCGATGGTAAAATTATGGATTGATATACATGTATTTAACTCGTTATGGTCATAAACGTGATAAAACTAACTTTCTGATAGCAAAACTTTAAAAGAATAGTTATCATTTATTTGAAAATATATTTATCTGTAAAAGATTGATGCATAGTAATAACAAGACATTTCGTAACTGTCTTGTAAATCTTACCTGTGCACGGAGAATGACTTGTCAATCATTCTTATCAACCAATGAAATACGCGCAAAGCCTTTCCGCGGCGTTTGATTGACAGCAACAATGCTCACTGAGGTGTGACGAACTTCAGTGTCATCTGCTTTGTATAAGGTGACTTGTCAATCTAACCGATGAAATTCGTACAAGTATTAAGATTTTATAAAAATCATTGAAATCACATTTTTGATAGAAACAGTAACCATAAAATAGGCCAGAGTGAAAAAAAAAATACTCAGTGACATGATATTAATGTGAAGACATGAAACTGCCGGTACATTTAACACCCATATTATATGGATGCCCTAAGATACGATATATTGCAGGTTTTTGACTATGCAACCAGTATCATTACACATAATTAGTGTTATTCCCACTTTTGATCAGTTTCATATGTGGAATTAGCCAGAGTTTCTATTGGCCTCGTCTGGCACACTACGATATGAAAACGTGGAATTCTCCGAGAGCTGACAATAAAATCGGGAATGACATAACACTTACATATATGGATAAATGAGATATTTATTTACCCCAGTATACCCATTTAGTCCCATCTAGGTGTTTTATTCAGTCCTTATAGACCCTCGCTTTACGCTAGTCAATATTTCATTCTGGATTCGACGCCATGTTGCTAACTATACATTGTAGGTCACGGTCGGCCTAATTACCTAACCATGTGCGATGATACAACTTTTATTTCTATAGATTTTACCGCTTATAATTAAGAAATTATGAATTTTTGAATTTAATATAACAGGTTTTGTGAAATAATAAGCTTAGTTTTCTTGATTCAAACTACTTTAGAAGAAAAACACAATAAATTATATATGGTCTTTTCGGTCCATTGCGTTCCGATTCGTCAGGAATAGGGAGTGAAAAAACATGGTTAACTTTATCAGCGTTGGATTGTTTTATTCCGTCAGTATAGACCCTTGCTTTACGCTAGTCAAAATTTCACGCTGTTGACCTGCCATTTTGTAAGTGACAGTACGACTAACAACCCGAATCGGAACGCAATGGACCGAAAAGACCATATATAATTGATTGTGTTTTTCTTCTAAAGTAGTTTGAATCAAGAAAACTAAGCTTATTATTTCACAAA
>NW_022979554.1:0-28987 GCF_902652985.1 Pecten maximus
AAAAGCGCTTGATAGCTGAAACTAGTCCATGGTATTGGAGAAAATTTGTGTTTATAGTTCGAAAATTATGTCTGAACTCTTCAAAAGAAAGAAAAGCTAAATCATCTGAATCTTTAATTAAATCATTTATTGTTAATATGCCCACATCAAACCAGTTTTGATATAAAACATACTTGTTGTTTACCTTGATATCATTATTATACCAGATGGGTGATTTTAAAATTGAGTCTGGTTTTGGAAGCCTAATAGAATCTGAATTATTAAGCCTATTTAATGATTTAAACACATCCCTCCAAAAAAAGTTTTTACAATTGGATCTACACAAATCAATATATTCCTTTCCACAGTTACATAGTTTTCTAAAATTAACATATGTATTTAAAATTAATTTCCACTTACCAGATGAGTGAAATAATCTTCTTACCCAACCTAACTTTAGAGAGTCAATAAAAGAATGAACATCAATCATCTTTAAACCCCCATCAATATAGTCTTGAATAACAACATCTTTTTTTATTTTATGACATTTACTATTCCATAAAAAATCCAGAATCAGAGAATTTAACTGGGCAATCATCTTTTCTGAAGGGTTTGGCAAAGTAATGAACAAATAGTTAAGTTGTGAAATCAACAGAGATTTAATAATATTAATCTTACCTAATGGTGTCAAATTCCTTCTTTTCCATAAGTTAATAACAGATTTAAGTTTTACAATTTTTTTGTCAAAATTCATTTTAGGAATTTTATCCAGATCAACAGAAAATTCTATCCCTAAGAAAGTGAAATTGTGTTGTCCCCACAACAGATTTACTTCAGGCAAAAATGTTTCTTCACTATATTTCCTACTTCCTATCCATATCACCTGAGATTTATTAGAATTAATTCTTAGACCAGATATCTTAGCATAAGTAGTTAGTTCAAAAATAGATTCTCTCAGCGACTCTTTAGATCCATCCAATATCAAACCTGTATCATCTGCATACTGTACATTTAGAATAGGAGAATTTTCAATATTAATTCCCTTTATGAGATTATTATTTTTAATTTTTGCAGCTAAAACTTCGGCACAGAGAATAAAAATGTATGGTGCAATTGGATTGCCTTGTCGACATCCACGTTGAATCTTAATATGTTTTGATATGTTTCCACCTTGATTTATAGATGCACTTGCATTATTATGAAGAGTATTTATCCATTTCCTTATATCTTTCCCAAAGTTAAAATAGCCTAGAACCTTATCTATGAACGCCCATGAAACCGAATCAAAAGCTTTTTCGAAATCTACCATCAATAACATTCCTGGTATGTTGTGTTCCTCTGCATACTGCATTACATCATAGACCGTACGAATATTTTCCCCTATATATCTACCTGATAAAAACCCTGTCTGATCCTCATTAATAATTTTACCCAAAACTGCTCTTATACGATGTGAGATTACCCCAGAAGCTATTTTATAAGTTATATTTAACAGTGTGATGGGTCTCCAATTTTTTAAAAAATGTCGAGGTTTATCTCCCTTGGGAATACAAGTAATTATACCATGTCTTTGAGTTACTGAACATTGACTGACTGAAAACCCATAATTTAATGATCGAACAACAAAATGACCTAAATACTTCCAAAATACTTTAAAAAACTCCGATGTGAAACCATCAGACCCTGGACTTTTATTATTTTTCATCTCTTTTAGTGTTTTCCCAGCTTCATCAAATGTTATAATACCCTCTAGACTGTCAGAATCATGATTACTTAACCTTGACATGTTACAATTTTGGAGATGTGCTTCTAAATCTATATTTTCCACTTCCCTATATCTATATAAATTTTCATAAAATGACTGTACCTCTGATAAAATGTCTTCTTGTTTCGTTATAAAATGATCATGTTCTGTCTGTATTTTTGGAATAATTTTGGAAGTATAATTTCTGTTTTCAAGATTAAAAAAGTAAGAAGTAGGTTTTTCTCCCTCCTCTATCCATTTTGCCCTAGATCTAATGATACTACCTCTAACCTTTTTCAAACGAATAGACTCTAATTCTTTTCTTTTCTCATCTAATTGTGTATGATCAGGATTTGTTTCAGCCTCAGTAATTGCTATGAATTTCTTAATATTTTCCTCTCTGAGATTTAACTGCTTTTTCCTGTAAGAAGAATATGAAATAGATTTACCCCTTATTTCCATTAATAAAGTTTCTAAAAAAAGTTGATCATTTATGAGAAATTGAATATCACAATCAGGAATAAGATTTAGAGAATCAGGGTTATAAACAGGTAGACAATATTGTAATTTAATACTGTCAATACATTTTTTTACCAAATCAAGATAGTCTGATTCATATAATAAAGAGTTGTTAAATTTCCAAATACCTTTCCCTTTCTTAAATTTGTTAAAAGTTATAGTTAATAGAGGGGTGGAGTGATCAGACCTATAACCTGGTTCTATTGATGACTTATTTACACTTGACAAGAGAGATTCGGAGACAAGAAAAAAATCTAGTCTGGCCTGCTTTAATGGATTAGCACGCCTCCAAGTATAGCGCCTAGTATCAGGGTGGTGTTCCCTATAAATGTCAATTAGATTAGTATTTTCAATAATTTCCAATACCTTTTCCCTCGCAGTACTATTATTTACAAATCTATAATTATTATCATAATCTAATGATGGTTTTAAAACTAAGTTAAAATCCCCACATATAATAATGTTCTCATTTCCAAAACTATCCACTATTTCAGTTACTTGATTGTAAAAATCTGGGGTATCCTGATTTGGACCATATACGGAAATAAGAGTTGTCCTAGACCCATCAATATCAATATCAAGCGCAAGAAAATTACCCTGTAAATCGCACTTTTCTCTATATACCTTGGCCTCGAAATTATTGTTTAAAAGGATTGCCACCCCACATGAATTGGATTTAAAAGAACTAAAATAACATTGATATCCCCATTCATTTCTTATAATATTTTCCTGGTCAAACGAGAAATGGGTGTCTTGGAGACAGTAAATACTGTACCGTTTATCTCTTAAATAGGAGAATACGTCTTTTCTTTTAATTTTATCCCCCAAGCTCTGACAGTTCGCCGATAGCACAGTGATACTCATGTTATATCGAAAATAGAAGCCTCAAAAGTTAATTTTAAATCCCCCATGAAACAGTTGGAAAAAGAAAAGAGAGACAGAAAAAGGAACAGACATAAAAACATATTTCTAGATCATAAACAAAACATGACTACTGTCAAACACTTACATACACACACCCGCTGCACTATTCAGGACACTGGCAATACAAGACCGGAAACTCATGGTGAAATCTAAATGCGCGCACTTGCTTAAACGAAGGGATCATATATCCGGAAACATAAACTGTTATCGTTAACGTACGACTCAATACCATAAAACGAACTTGTATTGTTCAGGATTTTCCTAAGCACACTTCCGATCTCTTACAGTATAGTAAGTCTATACCACAAACATTCAACAGTTGGAGAGGGACCGTGGAACCTACGAAAACATACAGGTTGTGTCAACCGGAAGTAAATTGGTAATTCTAGAACCCAAACTCAATGAGCGACGGATTTCCGGAAAACGATATTAAATTAATATTTTTTAAAAGCAAGCACAGCCAAACGACAAATTACAACTATATATGAATGCTTCTATTGAGAGGCACTGGTAAGATCTAAATAATAAACATATTTGATACAAATATTTAATAAAAGAAAGCGAGATCATTGAAGCATACATATATCACTAATTTGTTTTCAATATCAGCCTATATCAGTATATCAGTGTGCGCTAGTGTGGAACACTTACCTGTATGTTAGGATCCTTAGTCCAAATATACACTCCAATTGGAATCGACTTTCACAACACAAAAAGAAAACACACACTCAGTAGGAAACATACATGATTATAACTCATAAAAACGACACACACGTTACACAGTATTTTGAATTGATCGGTAAGTCAGTAACGATACTGACCAAATGTCACCACCGATCTTTACTTAATCCAGTCACTTCCTAAAGCGAAAGTTGGTGTCATTCATGAGAAAGTTCTCTTCAAGTGGGGTTTCCAACGACAGTCTGCGCTTCTTTCCATTATTTAGCACCACGAACAACTTCCCGTCGATACTATAAGAGTTCTTGACACAATCAAGGTGATAAGCATCTCTAAGTCTTTGTTGGTTGTAATGGGTTAAGTCCTCAAAGATAACAAATCCCGTTCCCCTTAGGTTCCTACGCGCATGGATAATCTCTTGCTTCTTGCGTCTATGGGTGAACTTAACGATAATGTTCCTTGGTTTAGCACTATCAAAACGTCCCAGTCTGTGGGCGATATCGATGTCTTTACCATCAATCGGTACCTTCAAAGTGTCCCGTACAAATGTCACGATACCCTGAACACACTGCTCCACTGATTCTCTCTCGGTGTCTTTTAGTCCAGATATACGTAATGAATTCTTCCGGCCGTGTTGTTCGAGGTCGTTCTGTTTTCCCGCCATTTCCGATACCCGGCTATTCACATTTACAATTTGATCTTCTAATTTGGAAACTGTAAGTTTTAAGTCCTCATTCTCCTGCTCTAAATCACCAACTCGGTCCTCAAGAGCCTCAATACGCTCGGCGTGCTCTAGTTGAATGTCTATACGCAACTTTTCTAATTTCTTCTCCAATACCTCCTCCGTAACTAGGGACTTTAGAATGGTATAAATCTCGTCCAGTCTATCGTCAGTAGTTTTCGCACCAATACCACTGGTCCTGCTAGTGGTCACACTCTGTACCCGCTGAGGTTTATTGCTAGCTGGCATGATTCTCAAGGATAGTCCGTATGTAGTGGCCAATATACCTATATAGTACGCAGGTATATGCAGGTAAGTGCTGAACAGTAGTCACTCGCGACACTCAATCCATGTCTAGTCCAAAAGACACATTTACACTCAAAATGTCAGAAATGATTAGCCACGTTCTGAATGTTGAGGTAGCAAACTAATCCATATAAAAAAATTAAGATTCAAAATCCCTTATAGATAAGGGAAAATAACGTTTTTGTAGGAGCCCAATGAAAGTGGACTGGCTACGGCCGCGCCTCGTTCTCGTTCTGATGTAATACTTAATAACAGTCATTACCTCCCGGAAATCAGGTCTGTTTCGGATATTATCAAAACAACCTCCATGGCACACGACACTGCACTCATCACATCACATGAGTTAGTGTATCTAAAAAAATTAATTTCATTGAACCTGCTGATAAATACCTCCTACACCTTTGGTGGCCGAGTGGTTAAGTTGTCCTGACAAATTATCACTAAGCCCTCCACCTCTTGGTTACGAGTTCAAAACCCACACAGGGCAGTTGCCTGGTACTGACCGTAGACCAGTGGTTTTTATCTGGGTACTCTTAAAAAGCTTTCCTCCAACTCCAAAACCTGGCACGTCTTTATATGACCCTGGCTGTTAATAGGACTTTATACAAAATAAACCAAGAAATGATCAAACATACAATATAATTATATGATAAATCTGCTTAATTAAGATAATTTTGTTAAATGTTTGTACATGTACTAGACAGTGTTTAATTGTATAGAGCAGCAACAATGACACAAAAAAAAGACAATTTTTAAATGGAAAACAAACTGCTCATTTAAATTAACTTCATTTAGAAGTTCAATCATGACTAGTTTAAAACATAATCCAGTTGACAGTTGAAATAAAATATTTCAACTTTACATTTCACTACTGTTAATAAGTACATTTTATTTTTCTATTTGAAATTTGAGAAAGATCACTTTAGTACTTTTAACGTTGTTTTCCGATTTGTCCTAAAAGCCAATATGCATAATTAACATACATATGAAATTTGAGAAAGATCCCTTTGGTACTTTCTGAGAACAAGAGGCCCATGGGCCTTAACGGTCACCTGAGATTTGAAATATTTCAGTTAATTAAATTGACCATTTTTGGCCCCGCCCATAAGCCCCAGGGGTCAGCCAGGGCCAACTTGTGCATATTATCAAACTTTCATCCCATGCTGAAAATGTTTACCAAGTTAGAATGAATTCCAATAGAAATTTTACCAAGTTAGAATGAATTCCAATAGAAATCAAACATATTATAGTCAAAAATCTGAATTCCCTATATAAACTATAGTAAAGTTTACCCCTCCCCAGGGGCAAACTTGAGACCCCAGGGTCATGAAATTCAAAATTTTAGTAAAGCACTTTAAGATGCTTTCAACTACAAAGAGTATTTGATTCCAACTTATTTCCGTCATGAGAAGAAGATTTTTTAAATTTCAGTCAATTTGACCCTTTTTAGCCCCGCCCATTAGCCCCTGGGGGTCAGTCAGGGCAAACATGTGTATGCCATCAAACTGTCATCCAAACTGATAATGTTAACCAAATTAGAATGAATTCCAATAGAAATCAAACATATTATAGTCAAAAATGTGATTTCCCTATATAAACTATAATAAAGTTTACCCCCTCCCCAGGGGCAAACTTGAGACCCCAGGGTCATGAAATTCACAATTTTAGTAAAGCACCTTAAGACCCTTCCAACTAGAAAGAGTATTTGATTCCACCTTATTTTGGTCTTGAGAAGAAGATTTTTGAAATTTCAGTCAATTTGGCCCTTTTTAGCCCCGCCCATCAGCCCCTGGGGGTCAGTCAGGGCCAACATGTGCATGCCATCAAACTGTCATCCCATGCTGACAATGTTTACCAAATTAGAATGAATTCCAATACAAATCAAACAAATAAAAGTCAAAAATGTGATTTCCCTATATAAACTATAGTAAAGTTTACCCCCTCCCCAGGGGCAAACGTGAGACCCCTGGGTCATGAAATTTACAATTTTGGTAAAGCACCTTAAGACCCTTCCATCTATGAAGAGTGTTTGATTCCACCATATCTGAGAGTAGAGAAGAAGATTTTTGAAGTTTTAGTCAATTTGACAGTTTTTAGCCCCGCCCCTCAGGCCCCTGGGGGGTGGGGACCATATAATTTACAATTTTGGTTTACCTTTAGCCATAGAAGCTTCTTGCCAAATTTCATGGAATTTGGTTTAGGGGTTTTGGAGAAGGAACAAGAAAAGTTTTTGGACCAAAGGACCGGGCGGCAAAGGGGGAAAAGGGGAGAGAAGGGACGGGGATTGAAACTTTATTTTTTGGGCCCACCAACCCCCAATTTTAAAACCTTTTTTCCACCCCACAGAAACAAATTAATTTAATTTTTTTTTGATTTTTTTTTTCTTTTTAAAATAAAAAATTTCTTTTCAAACCATCATCTTACAAAACAAACTCTTTTCATCATCACCCATATCACCATAAAATAAAAATCTTCACCCAAAAATTTTCATCTTTCATCATCAAAAACTCCTTTTAATCATCATATCATCTATAATGATATCTTTACCATAAAAAAATTTATTAATCATTTTTTTCATCACAATAAAACATCATCACCCTTTATCATACACAAAAAAATCATTTTTTAAATCCCGATTATTTTAAGTTTAAAAACACAAGCCCACATTACTTACATCTTTTAAAATTTTAAAATTCCCCCCAACCCAACAAAACCAAACCCCCTAAAATTTATAGAGTTAGAAGGAAGCAGAAGCCCCTACCACCCACCACGGGAAAGACGACCTGGACAAGCCCCCCCAAACCATTAAACAACTACCCCCCCACCCCCAACTTTTTGGGCCCCGACAGGCACACACTTTAGAGCACCTCAAAAAAAAGGAAAAAAACAGACAAAACCCACAGCCCAAAACCAAAAAACCGGACACCCCCTCACACATGAACGAACCCCCAACACAAAGCCCAACAAAAAAAAAACATGATAAAAGCAGGGGAAAGAAAATTTTTTTAAAAGGGTTTAAAAAAAAAAAGTAATGGAAAGGAGTTTAGAACAGGCGATTTTCAGTTTTTGGGGACCTAAAGTTTTATTTTTAAAAGAGGAACAAATTTTTTTTCAATGACTATAAATCTGAACGGGTTTTCCATTTTTTCCCAATTGATTTTAAAATTGCCTTTTAAATTTTCCCCTTTTTACTTTTAAATTAAGTTTTGGGTTAAAATAAAAAATGATTTTTGATGAATTAAAGCACATTGTTTTAAAAGAGTTGCTGGGGACCCCCATTTTTAAAATATAATGTTTGTAAAAAAATTAAAAATTCGTTACAACATCTGCAGTATGTGATACTAAAACCAAACGGGAAAGGGATTTTTTTTGGGGTTAAGCAAACGGAATTAAAAGTATATAAATAGTGCCAAATCTCTGTAATAGTGTTAAACCTTTGGCTTTCCCCAAATAAGCTTTGCACTATTTTTTCCCCCGCTCCTTTACAACAAAAGTTCTTTAAAATATAGGACAATTTTTATTTTAAAAAGGAAGGGGGGGTTTCCCCAAAATTTATTGGGTTAATTCCATTTGGGAACCCACTATAATTTGAACTTTGGTAATTTTAAAGGAAGTTTAAAATATTTGGCCCATTCATTTCGATAAAAAGGGAATTCTTGGTTCCATTTTCTTTTTCCCAGTGGGGTATGGATTTTAAAAAAAAAATTTTTTAAAACCTTTTTAAAAATTTTTTGAACCCTTTTACTTTTAAAAAAATTGTAAAATAGAAAGGGAAAAAGGTTTTGGGTTTTTTAAATCAGGAAATAAAATTTTTTTAAAAAAGCGTTGATACTAAAAACTGCCCTTGGTTGGAAAAAATTTGTGTTTATAGTTCAAAAATTATGTCTGAATCTCAAAAGAAAGAAAAGCTAACCCTTTTTAAAATTTTTAATTAAACCCTTTTTTGTTAAATTCCCCCACATCAAACCAGTTTTTTGAAAAAAAACATATTTGGTTTACCTTAAATTTCAAAATTATCCCAAAGAGGGGGTTTTTAAAATTGAGTCTGGTTTTGGAACCCCTAATAGAATCTAAATTTATTAAGCCTTTTCCCCATTTTTTTTAAAACCACCCCCCAAAAAAAGGGTTTTTAAAATTGGATCACCAAAATCAAATTTTTCCCTTTCCCCATTTTAAAATAGTTTTCAAAAATTAACATCTGTTTTTTAAAAATTTAATTTCCCACCCCCCAGATTAAAATAATCTTCTTCCCCAAACCCTAATTTAGGGGTAAATAAAAGAAAGGAACACCCAAATCATTTTAAACCCCCCCATCAAATTTGTCTGAAAAACCCCAAAATTTTTTTTATTTTTATGACATTTCCTTTTTCCATAAAAAACCCAGAATCAGGGGAATTTAACTGGGAATCATTTTTTTTAAGGGTTTTGGCAAAGTTTTCCCCAAATAGTTAATTTGTGAATAAACCCGGAAGAAAATAAATTAAACCCCCACCTGGGGTCAATTCCCCCTTTTCCCCTTTTCCAAAAGTTAATAACGTTTAAGTTTTCCCAATTTTTTTGTCAAAATTTTTTTTAAAGGAAATTTTTAACCCCCCGGGTAAACCCCAGAAAAACCCCCAATCCCAGAAAGGGGAAATTGTGTTGTCCCCACAACAGATTTTACCCCCGCAAAAATTTTTCTTCACTATTTTTCCTATTTCCTATCCATATCACCTAGATTTATAAAATTTAATTCTTAGCCAAAATTTTAATTTTTTAGCATAAGTTATTTTAGTTCAAAAAAGATTTCTCTCAGCGACTTTTAGTCCATCCAATAAAAAACCCCTGTACCTCGGCATTGTACTTTTGAATAGGATTTTTTCAATTTTTTTTTCCCTTTATGAGTTATTTTTTTTAAAATTTTTTGCAGCTAAAATTTTTCCCGGCACAGAGAAAAAAAATTTTATGGTGGAAATTTGGGAAATCGCCTTGTCGCATCCACGTTAAATCTTAAATTTTTTTGATTTTTTTCCATTAAATTTATAGATGCACTTGCTTTAAATTATGAAGGGGTTTTTAAACCCCTTTTTCTTATATTTTTCCCCAAAGTTAAAATCCCCAAAAAACCTTACCCGGAACCCCCATAAAACCCGAATCAAAAGTTTTTTTTCGAAAACCCTCCCTTTAAAACCCTTTCCCGGTATTTGTGTTCCCGGCATATGCATTAAAATCATAGCCCGAAACCGGGAAAAATTTTCCCCAAAAATCCCCCCTGATTAAAAACCCGGGTTGATCCTCATTAATAATTTCCCCAAAAATTTGCTTTATACGATGTAAAGGGGATTCCCCCCGAAGCAATTTTTTAAGTTATATTTAAAAAAGTGGTTTGGGTCCCCAAATTTTTTTAAAAAAGGCAAAAGGTTTATCCCCCCGGGGGAAACAAGAAATTTTAACCATGCTTTGATTTTACTGACATTGCCTGACGGGAAAACCCTTTAATTTTTGGACCCGAAAAAAAAAATGACCCAAAATATTTCCAAAAATATTTTAAAAAACCCCGGGGGGGTAAACCCCCATCAGACCCGGGGATTTTTATTTTTTTTCATCCTTTTAGTTTTTTCCCCAGTTTCCCTAAAAATGTTTAAAAATCCCCCTAGACTGTCAGAATATGATTATTTTAACCCTTTTGACATTTTTAAAATTTTTTGGGATGTCCTTCCCTAAATCTTTTTTCCACTTCCCTAATCATATAAATTTTCAAAAAAAATGACTGTACCTTGAAAAAAATTCCCCTTTTTTTGTTTGTTAAAAAATGATCATGTTCTGTCTTTTTTTTTGGAAAAAATTTTTAAAAGTAAATTTCTGTTTTCAAGTTTAAAAAAAGAAAGGGAATAGGTTTTTTCCCCCCTCTACCATTTCCCCCAGATCTAATGAAAATACCTCAAACCCTTTTTAAAAACAAATAGACTCTAATTTTTTTCTTTTCCCCATCAAATTGGTATAAATCGGGAATTTGTTTCCCCTCATTTAATTGCAGGGTTTTTCCCCTTAAATTTTCCTCCCCTTGAGATTTAACTGTTTTTTGGGGGAAGGGAAGATATGAAATAGATTTCCCCCTTTTTTCCCAATTAAAAAAGTTTCAAAAAAAAATTTATCATTTAGGAGAAATTGAAATCACAATAAAGGAAAAAGATTTAGGAAATCAGGTTTAAAAGGGGTGGGACATTTGAAAATTTAATACTGCCCAATCTTTTTTTTAAACCAAATAAAGGATAGTTTTGATTCATATAATAAAGATTTGTTAAATTTCCAAATCCCTTTTCCCCTTTTTCTTAAATTTGTTAAAATTTATATTTAATAGGGGTTTTTTGGATTTTCAAACCTAAAACCCCTGGTTCATTGATGATTATTTAAAACTTGACAAGAGAGTTGGGAAAGACAAAAAAAAATCATCGGGCCTGCTTTAATCCCCCTTAGCACCCCCCCAAAATTTGGGCCCTGTTCAGGGTGGTGTTCCCTAAATGTAAATTTAATTTAGTTTTTTTCATTTTTCCAAAAACCTTTTCCCCCCCCCCCCCAGAAACTTTTTTTACAAATCTAAAAATTATTATCAAATCTAATGTTTGGTTTTTAAAAAACTAATTTAAAAACCCCCAATTTAATAAAAGGTTTCTTTTTCCCAAAACCCCCTATCCATTTTTCCATTTACTTGATTGAAAAAATCTGGGGTATCCTGTTTTGGGGAAAACCATTTTACGGAAAAAAGAGTTGCCCCAGCCCCACCCAATATCAATTTTCAAGCGGGGGGAAAATTCCCCCTGTAAATCGTTTTTTCCCTCTATATACCTTGGCCCTCGAAATTTTTTTTAAAAAAGGATTGCCCCCCCCAAATTGTTTTGGTTTTTAAAACTAAAATAACATTGATATCCCCATTCTTTTCTTATAATTTTTTTCCTGGTAAACGAGAAATGGGTGTTTTGGGAGACTTAAAAAACCTGTACCTTTTATTCCAAAAATAGGAAAATACTCTTTTTTTTTAATTTTTACCCCCCAAGTCTGACGAAGTTCGCCGTTTAGCACAGTGATACCCCTGTTATATCGAAAATAAAAAAAAGCCTAAAAAGGGTTAAATTTTTAAAACCCCCCCCAGGAAACATTTGGAAAAAAAAAAGAGAGACAAAAAAAGGGGAAACAGACAAAAAAAATATTTCTAGTTTCAAAAACAAAAAAAAGGGACTACTGTAAAACCATTTACTACACACACCCGTTGCACTTTTAAAGGACACTGGCAATCCCAAGCCCGGGAAACTCATGGTGAAATCAAAATTTGCCCCCCGGCACTTGCTTTAAACAAAGGGACCCTTACCCGGGGAAAACAAAAACGTTTCGTTAACGTCGCTCAATACCATAAAACGAACTTGTATTGTTCAGGATTTTCCTAAGCACATTCCCCGGGATCTCTTACAGTTAGAAAGTTTTATCCCAAAAAACCCTTAACCTTTTGGAGAGGGCCCGGGGAACCTAGGGAAAACTTTAAGGTTGTGTCAACCGGAAGTAAATTTGGTAATTCTAGAACCCAAACTCAATGACGACGGATTTCCGGAAAAACGTTTAAAATTAAATTTTTTAAAAGCAAGCCCCAACCCAAACAAAAATTCCCAACTAAATTAAATGTTTTCTATTGAGAGGCACTGGTAAGATCTAAAAAAAAAAAATTTTGTCCCAAAAATTTAATAAAAAAGCGAGATCATTAAAGGGCATCATATACACTTTTTTTTTTCAATATGGGCCCTATATCAGTAAAATTCAGTGTGCGTAGGGTGGAACACTTCCCTGTATGTTAGGATCCTTATCCAAAAAAACACCCCAATTGGAATCGACTTTTAAAACCCCAAAAAAGAAAACACCCCTCATAGGAAACATACTTTATTAACTCTTTAAAAACGACCCCCACACGTTACACAGTTTTTTGAATTGATCGGAAGTCAGTAACGTACTGCCCAAAAATGTCACCACCCCGATCTTTATTTTAATCGTCCCTTCCAAAAGGAAAGTTGGTGCATTCAGGGAAAAAATTTTCTCTTCAAGGGGGTTTTTCCAACGCCCGTTGCGCTTCTTTCCTTTATTTAGCCACCCGCCCAATTTCCCGTCGTCCTATAAGAGTTCTTAAACACAATCAAGGTGAAAAGCACCCTCAAAGGGTCCTTTTGGGTTTTGAAATTTGGTTAAGCCTCAAAGTTTAACAAAATCCCGTTCCCCTTAGGTTCCTACCGCATGGATAATTCTTGCTTTTTTGCGTCTAGGGGGAATTTAACGAAATTTCCGGGTTTTAGCACTTTTCCAAAACGTCCCAGTCGGGTGGGCGAATCGAGTCTTTCCCAAAAAAAATGGGTTCCCTTCAAAGTGCCCCGTACAAATGTCACAAACCCCTGAACACAGGGCTCCCTGATTCCCCTTCGGTGTCTTTAGTCCGGAAAAATACTAATGAATTTTTCCCGGGCCGTTTTTGGGTTCGAGGCCCCGTTCTTTTTTTCCCCCCCAAATTTCCAAAAATTTTTTAAAACCCGGAAAATTTTAAATTTTAAAATTTTTTTCTTTTTTCCAACGGGTTTTAAGGGCCCTTCCTCCCTGCTCTAAATTTCAAATTGGGAATTTTCAAACCTTTTTCCAATACCCCCCCGGCCGGGCTTTGGGGAAATTTTATTACCCCAATTTTGCCCAATTTTTCTTTCCCCAAAATTTACCCCCCGGGGTTTAACTAGGGAATTTCTGGGATGGTAAAATTTTTTTCGGGGTTTGGGGGCCAGTAGTTTTCGCCCCAATACCATGTCTATTTAAAAACCTTACCCCCTGGGGAAAAATTTGGGCCAGTTCTAGTTGGGGGTTCCTTATTTAAGTTCCAAAACCCCTTTATAGAAAAGGGTTAAGGTATACCCCAAAGGGTACTGCTAACGGCCGCGCCCTTCCCCTTCTAGAAAACAAAACACTTTTACCCCCCGGAAATCGGGCCTTTTTCAAATTTTTAAAAACCCTTTCCAGGCCCCACCCACTCCTTTAAACCCCCACCCCCGAGGTTGGGAAAAACCCTAAAAAAAATTTTAAAAATTCCAAAATCCCCTTTAATTTCCGTTTTAAGGGAAAAATTTAACGGTTTTGGGTTGGGGGGCCCAAAACCCAAAGGGAATTCCCTGGCCGCCGGCCTGTTTTTTGGGGTTCTTTAAAAAAACTTTTAACCCCAAAACCTCCGGGAATTTCCCGGGCTGTTTGGAATTATCAAAAAACCCCCGGGGAAAGACAACATAAAATCCCATAATGAAAAATTGTTATTAAAAAATTTTTAAAAATTTGTACTGAACCTCTGAAAAATCCACACCGGGGGAAAAAAAAGGGAAATTTTTTTGGAAAAAAATCTCTTTTAAAATTTCATTGGGGGTTTAACAAAAATTTTTAAAACCCCAAACCAAGGGCAGTTGTTTTTAACTTGCCCTTTCCATTTTTTAATGGGTATTTTAAAAAAATTTTTCCCCTAATTTAAATTTGGAAGCCCTTTATTTTTAAATTTTGGTTTTTTTTTAAAAGCCTTAAAATTAACAAAATAAAAGAAAAGACCCCTTTTTACTTTAAAAAATGAAAAAATTTGTTTTGGGGGAATAATTTGGTTAAAAAAGGATTTTGAATTTCCCCACCCGTTGGGTTTAAAATTTTAAAAGCCCAAACCAATTAACAAAAAAAAAAGAAAAAATTTTTCCCCCCCTGGAAAAACAAAATTGCTCTTTTTTAACTTTTTTTGGGAATTTTCAAATTTTTTTTTGGCGGTTAAAAAAATTCCTTTTTGGGTTTAAAATTTAAAATTTTCCTTTTTTTCCCTTTTTTGAAATTTTTTTCCTTTTTTTTCTTTTTTGTTTTAAAAGTCAAACTTTTCTGGTTGTTTTTCGGGGGTTAAAACCCCAATATTGAAAAATTCACCCTTAAAAAAGGGGGGCCCCTTTGGGTTTTCTTAAAAAATTTTGTTGTTTTGGGGAGATCCCCTTGCTTCTGGACCTTGGCCCAAAAAAACGGTTGTACCCCCATCTAAAATTGGGGGGTTTTAAATTAAACCTTTCAACCACCCCTCAAAGGGGGTTTTTTAAATTCCCCTTTTCGGGAGGTTTAAACCCAACCTGGGTTAATAGGATGGACACTTTAAAAACATTTAAGGCTTGGGGTGATATTAAACCTCCGGAACAAAATAATCGGGGACAACCCCCTTTTGTAAAACCCAAAAAAATTTTTCCCAAAAAAAACCCAGGCCACATTAAATACAAGATTAAAACGGGACGCCAAAATAATCCCGTTTTTAAAAGTGACACATTAAATAAAAAAAGATTAAAGGGGGACAGCTAAAAAATACAGGTTACAGTGACACTTTTAAATAAAAGTTTTGAAGGGGCCCAGCTAATAATCGGGTTTTACAGTGACACTTTAATAAAAGATTAGAAGGGGACGGGGCTAAAAATTACATTTGGTTTCAGTGACCCCTTAAATACAAAAATTAGAAGAGGAATTTTAAGAATCAGTTTTTACAGTGACACATTAAAATACCGTTTTTAAAGGGGACGGGTAATATACAGTGTTACAGTGACCCCCTTTAAAAATACAAAAATTAAAGGGGAAAACAAATTACAGTTTTTCCAGGCCCACATTAAATCAAGATTAAAAAGGAGGACCAAATTTTTCCCAGTGTTCAGGGAAAACTTTAAAATACAAGATTAAAAGGGGGGGACGGGGAATAAACGTTTTCCCGTGCCCACCTTTTAAAAACAAAGTTTGAAGGGGGGGGAAGGGTAAAAAAAATCCCGGGGTGTTTAAAGTGAACAAAATTTACAAGATGAAAGAAGGGGGGGCAGTTTATAATTTAAAAGGGTTCCCTTTTGAAAAAAATTAAATAAAAGATTAAAAAGGGGAAACAGGAATAATACGGGGTTGTTACAGTGACAAAATTAAACAAGAATTTGGAAAAGGGGGACACAAAATTTTACGGGTTTTTACAGGGGGAACCATTAACTCCCGGGGTTTAGGGGGGGAACTATAATCAGTGTTACGTGACCCCTAAATAAAAGTTTAAAAAGGGGACGGTAAAAATTACAGTGTTAAGTGACAATTAAATACAAAAATTAAAAAGGGACAGCTAAAAAATTACAGGGGTTAACCCCTGAACTTTAAAATTAAAAGGGTTTTAAAGGGACAGCTAAAAATTACGGGGTTTTTACATTTAACTTTTAAATAAAAATTAAAAGGGGGACGGGTAATAATACAGTTTTACAGTGAACATTAAAAAAGATTAGGGGGGGAACAGTAAAAATTTACAGGGGTTTCGGGGGACACATAAATCCCAAAGGATCAGGAAGGGGACATTTTTATTTAAAAATACAGGGGTTAAGGGGACACATTAAATAAAAGGGTTTAAAGGGGGACAGTTTTGTTTTTGGAAAACCACTTTAAAATTTAAGGAAATTTAAAAGGGAAAGCTAAAAAAGTTTAAGGGGGGCCACAAAATTTAAAGGGAAAAGGGGGCCAATTTAAAAACCCCCGTTTGTAACATTGCAAAAATCGATTTTTTTCCGGGGAACCGGGGGGGAACAGCTAATAATACATTTGGTTAAGGGGGGGGGGTGCCCCATTTTGAAAAGTGTCCGGAAAGGGGACAGCAAAAACGGGGTTTTACGGGGAAACACAAAAAAGCAAAGGAAGAGGGAACAGCAAAACGGGGGCCCGGGGGAACAAAAACCAAAGATAAAAAGGGGACAGCAATAAACGGGGGTTCAGGGCCCCCAGGGAAAAAAGTTAAAAGGGACCCCCCTATTCGGTTTTTAAAATTCGGGGTTTTTGTTTTTGGGACCCCCTTAAAACCCAGTTTACGGGACCAGTTTAAAAAAAAAGGATGAAAGGGGGACCCAAAACGGGGTTTTCCCTTGACACAAAAAATAAAAGGGGGAAGGGGCGGGGAAAACAAAAAAATAATTTTTTGTACTTTTTGGGGCAAAAATAAAGGCTTTTGAAAAGGGCCACCCCTTAATACGGGTTTTTTACGGGCCCTTTTTAAATCAAATTAAAAGGGGGGACACCCAAATAATACAGGTTCAGGCCCCCTTTTAAATCAAGTTTAAAAGGGGGGACAGCTAAAATCCCCGTTTTTCAGTGACAAAAATTCAATACGGGGGAATTGAAGGGGCAGCAAATAATACAGTGTTCCCAGGGGAACACTTTTAAATACAAATTGAAGGGGACAGCTAATAATACAGTGTTACATTGACACATTAAATACAAGATTAGAACGGGACAGCTAATAATACAGTGTTACAGTGACACATTAAATACAAGATTAGAAGGGGACAGCTAATAATACAGTGTTACAGTGACACATTAAATACAAGATCAGAAGGGGACAGCTAATAATACAGTGTTACAGTGACACATTAAATACAAGATTAGAAGGGGAAGCTAATAATACAGTGTTACAGTGACACATTAAATACAAGATTAGAGAAGGGGACAGCTAATAATACAGTGTTACAGTGACACATTAAATACAAGATTGAAGGGGACAGCTACTAATACAGTGTTACAGTGACACATTAAATACAAGATTAGAAGGGGACGGGTTTTTTTTTTAATACGTGTTACAGGGGACACTTTTTAAATAAAAATTTAAAGGGGGCAGCAATTTAATACGGGTGTTACAGGGGGACACTTAAATACAAATTAAAAGGGGGCCCTAAAATGGGGGGGTTTTTTGGAACCTTCTCTTTTTTTTGGGGGGGACCCGGTTAAACCGCTTTTTTCCCACCCAACCCCCCTACCAAAAAAGGGGGGGGCCCCTAATTGGGGGTTTTACATTGCCCATTTCCCCCCCAAGTTTGAAGGGCCTAATTTTACAGTTTTAAAGTGCCCCATTCCCCCCGGGTTGGCGGGGCCCGTTTAAAAATCCAGTTTTTCATTTGAAAATTAAATAAAAGATCAAAAGGGGGGACAGCAAATTCCAGTGTTACGGGTGACACTTTAAATACAAGTTTGGGGGGGAAACGCTAAAAAACCCGTTTTTAACTTTGGGAAACATTAAAACCCGATTAGCGGGCCGTTTCCCCCCGTGCCCCCGGACCCCTTTAATACAAGTTGAAGGGGGGGCCAAAAATTAGTTTTACAGGGGAACCTTTTTAAAATTTACAAAATAAGAAGGGGACAGCTAATAATACAGTGTTACAGTGACACATTAAATACAAGATGATCAGAATGGGACAGCTAATAATACAGTGTTACAGTGACACATTAAATACAAGATTAGAAGGGGACAGCTAATAATACAGTGTTACAGTGACACATTAAATACAAGATTAGAAGGGGACAGCTAATAATACAGTGTTACAGGGACACATTAAATACAAGATTAGAAGGGGACAGCTAATAATACAGTGTTACAGTGACACATTAAATACAAGATTAGAAGGGGACAGCTAATAATACAGTGTTACAGTGACACATTAAATACAAGATTAGAAGGGGACAGCTAATAATACAGTGTTACAGTGACACATTAAATACAAGATTAGAAGGGACAGCTAATAATACAGTGTTACAGTGACACATTAAATACAAGATTAGAAGGGGACAGCTAATAATACAGGTACAGGGGACCCATTAAATAAAAGATTAAAAGGGGGCCCGCTAAAAATACGGGGGTTAAAAGTGACACTTTAAAATTTTAACAAGTTTAAAGGGGAAAAAGCAATAATACAGTTTAACTTTGGCCAATTAAATAAAAGATTAAAAGGGGGGACAGCTAAAAATACGTGTTACAGTAAACCTTTAAAACAAGTTTTGGGAAGGGGGAACAGCTAATAATACAGTTTTACAAAAAACCCAAAATAAAGTTAAAAGGGGACAGCTAATAATAAAAAGGTTTTTACAGGACACTTTAAAACAAATTAGAAGGGGACGGGTTTAAAAATAAGTGTTACGTACCCCTTAAAATTTACAAATGACCCAAAGGGGGACAGCAAATTAATCCCGGTTACAGGGGGACACTTTAAAAACAAGATTAAAGGGGCGCGAATAATCAGTTTTTACAGTGACACATTAAATAAAGATTAGAAGAGGACAGTAATAATCCAGTGTTACAGTGACAAAATTAAATACAAGATTAGAAGGGGACAGCTAATAATACAGTGTTACAGTGACACATTAAATACAAGATTAGAAGGGGACAGCTAATATACAGTGTTACAGTGACACATTAAATACAAGATTAGAAGGGGACAGCTAATAATACAGTGTTTACAGTGACACATTAAATACAAGATTAGAAGGGGACAGCTAATAATACAGTGTTACAGTGACACATTAAATACAAGATTAGAAGGGACAGCTAATAATACAGTGTTACAGTGACACATTAAATACAAGATTAGAAGGGGACAGCTAATAATACAGTGTTACAGTGACACATTAAATACAAGATTAGAAGGGGACAGCTAATAATACAGTGTTACAGTGACACATTACATACAAGATTAGAAGGGGACAGCTAATAATACAGTGTTACAGTGACACATTAAATACAAGATTAGAAGGGGACAGCTAATAATACAGTGTTACAGTGACACATTAAATACAAGATAGACTCAGAGGGACAGCTAATAATACAGTGGTACAGTGACACATTAAATACAAGATTAGACGGGACAGCTAATAATACAGTGTTACAGTGACACATTAAATACAAATGATTCAGAAGGGGACAGCTAATAATACAGTGTTTACAGTGACACATTAAATACAAGATAGAAGGGGGACAGCTAATAATACAGTGTTACATGACACATTAAATACAAGATTAGAAGGGAACAGCTAACAATACAGTGTTACAGTGACACATTAAATACAAGATTAGAAGGGGACAGCTAATAATACAGTGTTACAGTGACACATTAAATACAAGATGATCAGAAGGGGACAGCTAATAATACAGTGTTACAGTGACACATTAAATACAAGATTAGAAGGGGACAGCTAATAATACATTGTTACAGTGACACATTAAATACAAGATTAGAAGGGGACAGCTAATAATACAGTGTTACAGTGACACATTATACAAGATTAGAATGGGACAGCTAATAATACAGTGTTACAGTGACACATTAAATACAAGATTAGAAGGGGACAGCTATAATGATACAGTGTTACAGTGACACATTAAATACAAGATTAGAAGGGGACAACTAATAATACAGTGTTACAGTGACACATTAAATACAAGATTAGAAGGGGACAGCTAATAATACAGTGTTACAGTGACACATTAAATACAAGATTAGAATGGGGACAGCTAATAATACAGTGTTACAGTGACACATTAAATACAAGATTAGAAGGGGACAGCTAATAATACAGTGTTACAGTGACACATTAATCAAGATTAGAAGGGGACAGCTAATAATACAGTGTTACAGTGACACATTAAATACAAGATTAGAAGGGGACAGCTAATAATACAGTGTTACAGTGACACATTAAATACAAGATTAGAAGGGGACAGCTAATAATACAGTGTTACAGTGACACATTAAATACAAGATTAGAAGGGGACAGCTAATAATACAGTGTTACAGTGACACATTAAATACAAGATTAGAAGGGGACAGCTAATAATACAGTGTTCCCATAAACACATTAAAAAAACAAATAAAAGGGGGACAGCTAAAAATACGTTTTTACAGTGAACTTTAAAAAATAAAAGATCAAGGTCAGGACCTAGAACTATACCAAAAAAAAACCTCGAAAAATTTTAGAGTTTATACAGATCTGATTTTAATTATGAAAATTAAATCTTTTAAGGGAAATTTAAAAATTGGGGCCTGAAATATGCAAACAGATTTAAATTTAATTAAAGGGAAAATCACCCCTTAAAATTTAATTTAAATTTGAAGTTAAATTAAAAGTCAGAGAGGGGCTGAAAAATAAGACAAAAAACCTAAGGGGGGAAAACCGGGTTAAATTTTAAACACCTGAGTAAACCCAGCGAGGAGGTACTTTTCCCCTACAGCAAAATCGGGATTTCGACAGGGGGGGAATAATATTAAATTAGATAGGCCCAAACAACACCTAAAATTTTTTAAATAAAAACCCCCTTAACTTTGGAAAAACTTGTTTTTCTTACAAAATAAAATTCTCTACAACCCGTGCTGATTGGTTAAAATGCTTCTGGAGAACTATAAAGCAAAGAAATATTGACTTTGATCACTCATTCCTGTAAAAATTTAAAAAATGGAAGATGATTCCAAAAAAAGTTGTGAAGTTTCAGTGATGAAGGGGTCCATGATCTCATTTAATTGGATTTTTCCCTTTGGTCTGAAGTTTAAGTTCCAAACTCCCCTTGGCCCGCCTAGTTTTTCTGGAAAAAAAACCCAAACCCAAATTTTTCATTAAGACAGTTTTAACAGAATTATTTGGCACACAATTAAAAACATAAAAATTCTATCATTCAGTAAAAACCCAAAGAAACCCTTTTGATTTTCAGTTAGGGGGTTATAAAAGGTTTTTAATACTTAATTAATTTTTTTTTTTTATTTTATGCCGTGCCTTTGAAAAAAGGCCCAAACCCCCGAACAATTGATAACAAGGGGGAAAAAGACTACAAAATTTAAAATGCTGGGGTTTCAAGTGATATGAATATCCTTTAAAATCCATCACTGCCCCTACATTTTTTCCACTCTACGGGTCCCAAAAAAACACATACAAGTTTTTTACGGCCAAAATTTTGTGGGGAGATTTGGAACAATATTATTCTGGGAGCCCTTTAGAGGGGCAAAGGATATCTGAAATTTTATTCTCAGGGGTTCCAAAAAAACCCCCCGTGGGGATGGGGGTTTTGGTTTGGAGAGACTTTCGGTGTTATAAACCCGCCAATAAAGTTTCCCGCCCTTCAAGTTGTATGAGGAGGAGGGGGAAAAAGGGCAAGGGTTTCGGAAAAGAAAACCTGAATACACCATGTGAATGCACCGATGGGGGCCCTGGTGGGCCACCCCAGCTATGATTGAGATATGCCCCCACTTTCCCAAATTAAACCCCCCCTTCCCCCCTGGTCTCCCCAAAACCCGCAAAACCCAAAAGTTTGGGGAACAGATTTTGAAAAATTTAAAACAGGGAAAGGGGGGGGGGTAGGGCCCTTAAATTGGAAAAAAAATCTGGTCGAGGAGAAAACCCGGGTTTTTGGACTGTCCGACCAAGGGTGTGTTAATACTGAAGGTACAACATCCTAAATGTTTTTGTGGAGAGAGGCCCCATCCTATTTGGAGCCCCCCTCCAGTTTACTTTTCCCAAAATTTGGAAAAGCTGTCTATGAAAAAATACAGTTTTTTTCTTTACGGGGGAATAAAACATTGAGGGGAAAATTTTTGACAGGGGACCTCAACGTCAAAAAGTCCAATCATGAAGGCCCTTTATTTATATAAGTTACTTTTGGGCCCTTTTTATATAAAATGAAATAGTATTTTTCCTAAATAATCCCCCCTGGGGTACATGCTTAAAATAATGCCAACCTAAAAAACATCAAAAAAGGTGAGTTATCCTCCAACAATATCCTATCAAGACAGGTTTTTTTTGCAAGTTTTATTGATTTTTGCTTTTTTAGCAATTTAAAGAAATAAAAATGTAAAAAAACTTAAACCAAAAAACCCTGGTAAACCAAATAAATAAAAAACATTGCAAAAAAATTATGACACCCCTTCCCCAAATTTGTTTTCAAAAACCTTTTGAAACAAAAAAATCCAAACCCAAAAAAAATTTTTTTTTTTGATCATGAAAAACCCTTTTTGCTTTAAAAACTTGCAGGTACCTGCTTTCAATAAGTTACTCTAAAATGTGTTAAAGCTTTTTTTAAAAATTTTTGGGGATAATCTCTAGCTTTAAAAAAAACCCCTATTGAAAACACCTTAGGGCTATAGCAAAACCCGGGGTAAAAGAGGGGAAATTCTAAAGCAATACAAAAAAGGGTGGGTTTACAATTTTAAAAAAATAAACAAACATGTTATTGTCAGACCTGTCTTTGAAAAACTATATCAAAAAAAAGCTTGCATTAAATGAAATGAAGAATTTTTTTTGGAAATTTTTATTTATTTTTCCCGTAAAAGATCTATTTAAGAATATTTTTTTTTCCCTTTAAGGTTTTTGTTTTTGAAAAGTATTTGGGCTTTCCCCTTTTTTGTAGAAGTTTAACTATTCCTCTCACCTTTTCTTCCCCCAATTATCTCACCTTTAAAAGTCGGGCCCAATAATCTCACCTTTGAAGTATGTGGGCCCCAATTTTTTTCCCCCACCCCCTTTTGAAATAAAGTGACCTAATTTTTCTCACATTTTGGGAAAAATGTGACCTAATTATCTCACTTTAAAAAAATGTGACCCAATTAAACCACCTTTAGAAATTTTGTGAAACCCAATTATCTCCCCCTTTAGAAGTAAAAGGACCTAATTTTCTCACTTTAGAAGTATTTAAACCCAATTTTCTCACCTTTGAAATAATGTGACCTAATTATCTTTACCTTTTGAAGTCTGGGGACCTAATTTTCCCACCTATGAATCCCAGGCCAATTTTCCCGGTTTTGTAAATTTATCCGTTTTTTCAAATGCTGAAAATGTTTTTGCTGCATTTTTTCATTTTGGGGTGCAGTTTTTTCAAGTCTTGACTATCATCTGAAATAAGTTGTAAAGGGGGTGGGATTAAAAATTTTTTCGGAAATTTAAAACCCTGTAGGGAAAAAAGGGGGTAAACATTGTTCAATATTGTGGCCCATTTTACCCGTAATAAAACCCCAGTTTAAAATTTTTCCCGTCTTGCTTTTTAAAAAAAATTATTTTACTTTTTACAAAAGTTCTTAAAGATAACCCCAAAAAAAAGGTTTCCTGGGCCTTTAAAATTCACCTGGTTTTGATAATTTTTGCATATTTGAAACCCCCGTGACCCTTAAATTTATGGTTTAAAGTATCCATTTTCACAAACTTGGTAGCCCTTTTCAAAAGCTTCTACAAAACCCCATATTGGGGTTTTGGGGCCCTTGGTTATCAAGAAGAAGTTGTTTTTAAAAAAAATTTTAGCATGTTTGATCCCCTTTACCTTTAATGAAATTCAAAGGGTCCATTTTAACCAAAAATTGGTAAACCCCTTTATCCATGCATTGGGTAAGACCTAATATTGGGTCTCTAGGGCCCTTTTTGGGTTAAAAAAGAAGGAAATTGTTTTTTAAAAATTTTAGCTATTTGACCGGGACCTTTTAATTTATGGTCAAGGTCATCCATTTTAAAAATTTTGGGAGCCCTTTATCCCCCAGCATGAAATAACCCAATATTGGGGCTTGGAGGCCCAAAGATTTTTTGCAATTTGCCTCTGTACCCCCTATGAAGGGGGGGGTTTCCATTTGAACAAGCTTGGTAGCTCTTCATCCCAACATGCTAGAGACCTAAAATTGATCAGGGACTTTGTTTTTTATGACCCAAAAATTAAAACCCTTTTATGGTTTAATTAACGAGAAGGTTTTTAAATTAGACAAATTTAGGGATTTCTAACATAAAAAACCCAACATTTTTTTTTTTTTAAAAAAACCTTGACCTCTAAAACTGTAATCATAAACCCTTTTCCTTTTTTTCCTCCAAGCCTTATTATTACCTTTAACCCCCCAAAACTTTGAATTTTTAGTCTCCAAAATTTACCTTTCACCATAAAAAATCCTTAAATTTTGGGCCCTCTAAAAAATTTGAACCTTTAAATTTTTAAAAACTTTAACCTTTTACCATCCAAGCCCTTTTACCTTTAAACTTTTAACCATTTTCCCTTTTTTCCCCTACCCAAAAATTTACTTTTGTCCCCGAAAAACCCCTTACCATTTTACTCTTTTCCAAAAACCCTTTAAAATTTTACCCCCCAAAACTTTGGGCCTCACCCCCCAAAAAATAAATTTACTCCCCAAATATTGGAAAAACCCCCATAAACCCAATGTCCACTTCCCGTACGTCCCTCCTTTGAAAGGGACCGTTTCCTCTGTTGTTCCCGGGTTTTAAAACCCGATTGAAGAGCTTTGACCATTTGGGGGCTGGAATGTCTGCATTAGAATCGGGTTTTCAACTTTTGGGCCCAAAAAAGTGGGGGAGTCCTGGGCAAAAGTAACAGATTTTTCCCATATTTACAAAACAGGGGTTTTTTTTGAAAAGCATAGAATTTTGGGGAAACTTTTTCTTTTCTTGGGAAACCCTTTCTATAGACAAAGATTTATGAAAAAACCCAAAATTTTTTTAAAACCAAATTTATGAAAATAAAACATAAAAAGGTATGACAAAATTTAAATAAGTTAAGAAAGTCATAAAAAAATTTCCCCCCTTTCTTTTAACAACAGTGACTGAGGAGGCTTAGGGGGAAACTGGCTGCCCTTCGGGAGACTTCACAGGTCTACTGTGGTCCTTTCCTTTTCCCGGCCCCTTTTTTTTAACTTGCCCCCCCATTCATCAAAGGATGTTGTTCTGGTTTTTTCCCCATTTTCTGAAGGGCCCCTGTACTGTTGGTGAATGGGAGGGGTGTTCTGGCTTCCCCCAAACTTAGGGCAAATTTACATTTTCGGTTTTTTTTTTTTTTTAACCATCCCGCATCCCAAAATTTTTCTTCTGGCCTGGCTGAAGTTTGGGACCATTTTTTGGGGAGTGGTGGTGGGCATTCACTTTGGGAAAAATAAAAGGTCCCGAGACAGGGGAAGAAGATAGGGGGGATTTGGGGGTAGGGGGAAATTGGGTTTTTTAAAGGGCGCCCTTTTTGGTCCCCTTTTTTTTAGGGTTGGGGCCCGGGCCCGAGTTTTCAAAGGGGGACACTGGACGGGAGGAGTCTCTCCAGACTGGGAAAAACCCCTGGGTTCGGTTTTTGGGGGCTTTGGGTTTTCCTTTTCCCCGTCAAAGAAGCTGTTGGAAGGGCCAAGCCCTTTCCTTTTGGAAATTTGGGGAAAACCCCCCCTTTTCCCTTTTTTTTGAACCTAAAAAAAAAAAATTTGGGTTTTAAAATTATACAGCCAAGGGCCTAGAGAACCGATATTAGGCCCCAGCCTGCCCGGGGGGAACCGTGGGGTGGGGCATTTTGTTAAATTAATTAACCCCTTTGGATTATTCAAGGTCACAAGTGGGCAAGTATATTTAAACCTATAAAGGGCTTCTAAATAACAAGAGGCCCATAGGACTTTAACCCCTCACCTGATCATTTTTAACAGAATTTTTCAATATGTAATATTGACTGCCTTGATAATCTTTGATGTCCCTTTCCTTTGGGGGCCCCAATTAAAATTTCTGTAAAAGTAGGCATTTACCTACTTTTAAAAAATTTGCTTTTCAGCCTTTCTTTCTCATCCTAGATGTCCATTTTTGTTTGGCCCCCAACATGTTCCCGAAAAAGTAGGTCACAGTGACCTAATTTTGAAATTTGTTTTGGAAAGCCTTTTTTATCCCAAGTCCATTTTTAATTACTGGGGAAAAATAGGTCACAGTTTTAAACCAATATTTGTTATCGCCCAAAGCCTTTTTTATCCAAGGGTGTCTATTTTGATGCCCCCCCAACATGATTCCCGAAAAAAGAGGCCCCAAGGGCCCCTTTAAAAGTCATCGACTCTAAAATTTAAAAAACATTAAAAATATTGTAGTATTATTCCCTGTAGAAGGGAAAGGGGGGGGACTGTTTTGGCCCTGATGGCCATTTTGGGGTTTGGTAAAAAAACGAAAAAAAAACTTGATCCAAAACCCATCTCCGGATAATTTTTGGTAAGTAAGAGCTGAAACCCCAAAGGGGAATTTGAGAAGGGAAGGGTTTTTTAAAAAAATTCAGGGAAAAACCCGGGTTTTCGAATATGTTCAAAATGGCCCCCCATATTGCTACCATGTCAAAGTTTTTACGAGGGGAAAAAAAAAACAACACTATGTTGGCTTTGCCCTTTCCCTTAAAATCCTCACCAATTTCCAGCTAATGGCACCAAATGGTTTCACATCCCAAAAGAAAATGTACAAATTTTAAATCAAAAAACATCACTTAAAGACCCTAGGGACATATTTTTACCCAAAATAAAACCTAACAGACATATGTACATAGGATTACCCCAAAACACATACCTAACAACATATTTACAATTATTACCCTTTCACAAATTTAAAAGGGAAATGTCATATTTTACCCAATACACAAAACACTTTACAGACCTTTTACATATTATTACCCCCAAAACACCTACCTAACAGACATATTACATATTATTCCCCAAATTTTTTTTTTTTTTTTTTTACATCCCTTACAGAATATGTCATATTATTACCAAAAACACATACCAAAAAGACCTATGTAAAATATTATTACCAAAAACCCCCAAACCCAAAAAAGGGCATTGGGACCTATAATTTTCCCAAAAACACTACCTAAAAGAAATTGTAAAATATTATTAAAAACAATACCATCCTAACCCGACATACTAAATTATTTTCCCATACACATACATGAAAAAAACAGAATAGTAATATTTTTCCAAAAAACCAAAAACCTAACACCCAAAATTTTCAATTATACCAAAAACCCAACCTAAAAACATAGGTTTCAAATTTCCCAAACACTACCAAAATACATATGTTAAAATTACCAATACACATACCTAAAAAGACATTGTTCATTCATTACCAAAAAACAAACCAACAGACATTTTTGTACATATTACTACCCCAATTTCCAAAACCCTTTCAGACTATGTCATATTATTTCCAAAAACAAAAACCTAACAACATAGGGAAATATTAAATTTCCCAAAAACACATACCTAACAGAAAAAAAGTCATATAATTTCCCAAAAAACACAACCTAAAAAAGGGGGATATGTACATATTTTTCACAATTCACATACCAAGACTCCCACAAAATTTTACCCCAACCCCTACGGGAAAACCAACAGAATTGTACATATTTTTCCAAAAAACACATACCCAACACTATGGTACCTATTATTAACCCAAAAACACATAAACCCAACCAAAATATTTACATTAAATTTTTACCCAAAACAAAATACCTAATTACATATTACATATTATTAAAACCCAAAAAAACATACCAAAAAGACATAAAGTACATTTATTTCCCAATACACATTCCTAACAGAAATGCATATTTTTCCCCCAAAACCCCCTACCCAAAAAACCCTATGACATATCATTTCCCAAAAACCCCGTACCTAACAGAAAAAAATGTACAATTTTAAAAACAAAAACACGGGACCAAAAAGACCTATGGACAATTTTTTACCCCAAAACAGTACCCAACACACATATGTACAATTTTTACCCCAAACACTACCCAAAAAACATTTTGTACATGTATAAAACAATACAATACCTAACAAATATGACATATTTACCCAAAACACACCAAAAGACAATGTACAAATTACCCAATACACAAAACCTAAACACCTAATTTTAAAATATCATTACCCAAAAAACACATACCCAAAAAGGGCAAGTACAATTTTTACCAATACACAACCTAACAGACATTGTTTTAATCATTTCCCCAAAAACTACCTAAAAAAACATATGGGGCAAAATTACTACCCAAAACAATACCTAACAGACATATGTACTATTATTACCCAATACAAATACCCACAGACAAAGTCATACATTAAACCCAAAAACCCCAAAACCCAAAAAAACATATGTAAAAAAAAAAAAAAAATATTATTTCCCAATACAAACCCAACAGACATAGGTTTAAAATTTTTTTACCCAAAAACACATACCTAACAGACATATGTACATACATTCCCAAAAACACCAAAAAAACAGAATATTTTACATATTATTACCCAATACCCATCCCCCAACAACATAGGGCCCTATCATTACCAAAAACACCCTACCTAAACCCGACATGGGACCTATTTTTACAAATAAAAAAAACAAAAAAGACAAAGACAATTTTTTACCCCCCCCCATTTCCTAAAAGCCTAGGGACATATTATTACCCAAAACAATACCAACCCCAAATTTTTACCTAAATTGTACCCCCCAAAACCCTACCTAACCGACATATGTACATATTT